>NC_092484.1:3384949-3464949 GCF_047495875.1 Pithys albifrons albifrons
CTGGCACAGGTTGGGCAGAGCAGCTGTGGCTGCCCCATCCCTGCGAGTGTCCAAGGCCAGGTTGGACAGGGCTTGGAGCAACCTGGGACAGTGGGAGGTGTCCTTCCCCATGGCAGAGGGTGGAACTGGATGGGCTTTAAGGTCCCACCCAACACAAACCATTCCATCATTCCATTCTATGATTATTTTTAACATTTTTGGCATTCCCACCCTAAAGCATCACTTCCTAAAACATTCCTGTGACCCAGGGCACTGTCTGGGGGCTCTTCCTGTGCCTCAGTTTCCAGAGTGACATCCCTGAGAAGATGCACAGTGTCCAACACTACAACCCAGCCAGGTTCTCACACACAACCTCACCCTCAGCCTGGGGACATTTTTTCCTCCTGGACTTGCTTTCAGGTCAGGATCAGAGACTCCAGCCCAAGCTCCCAGGACATTTGTAGCCACAACATGTACAAACCTCCTTCTGATTCACTATTTTTCAAGCCCACATGGGCTGCAGAGAGGGAAAAAGAAAAACAAGACACTTCCCACAGCAAATTTTTCCAAGCCTGAAGTCATTGCTGAAGTGCAAATAGTCACCCTTGTTTGCCCAGGCTCATCACAGGGGGATGCAGGAGAAGCTGAAGCACAGGATGTTAAAAAACTGCTAATTATTTCTGGCTTATCAAGGCAAGGGAGAGGTGCCAGAAGTGCTCATGGTTTGGAGGGATGGGAGCTGACCCCAAACCCAGCTGGTGGGAAGGACTGTCCCATTGCTGGTGGCCAAGGAAACCACTCCGTGAGGCTCCCACACTGGAAAACACACCAGAGGAAAAGGGAACTTTCCAGTGGTCAGAATGGACTTTGGAGTCCAAGTTTCTGATGGCTGGGAAGGCTTTGAAGGTCCATGCTGTGGAGCCAGGAGAGAGGCAGCCACCCTGGAGCAGCCAGGCCCCTCCTGTTTGCTCCAAACAGGATGCAGAAAGCACAGCAAGACTCATCCAGAGTGAACAGAAGGCAAATCTGAGGGTTTAGGACATTCACAACCTCCAGGCCTGAGGGGTTGAGAAGAACAGTGTGATGGAGGAGCTGTCCTGTCCAGCACATGGTGTTTGACATCCCCTGCTGAGGTGCTGAGGGCTGTGAGAGACAGCTCAGATCCAACCCCCTGGGCCATTTTCCTCGGAAAAGGAGGGATTTGACAGGTCAGTGGCCTTGCAGAGCACATTTCCTGAGTGCTGCAAGACAGGCTGAAAGCTCAAGTGCCCCAAGAGAAGGTGCTAAGCCAGGCTGATGTGATAAAGAGCATCCAGTAAGCTGGGAAGGCAGGATGGTGTCCCAGAGAGAGACCTGGCTGGGAATTCAGAATGTCTGACTTCTTTTCCAGCTGGGAATTCTGGTTACCCTCTTTGTTGTTTTGATATCAGGGATGGCATTGCAAGGACTGTGGCTCTGTGCCCCTTAGGAGGATGCCCAGTACCTCCTGCACTGAGGCTGGGGTGGTGCTGTTGTTGTGGGAGCTGTCAGGGTTAGCAGGTCCATGTGGCAGCTGGAGATGTCCTGAGGAACCCACAGTCACTCAGTGAGACTCTTCTGAGACGTTGTCACCCCAAGGCTTGTTGTGTCTCATTTTGAGGAGATCTCATTGCTGGGTTTGTTACTGAAACAATCCAGTTAAAATAACCCCCCAAACCCCAGAGTGGGACAGCACAACCCTCTGCCCAGTGGGGATGGAGGAATGGGGGACAGTCCAAGGCCAAAGCCACAATTTGGGTGTCCTGAAGGGCCCCTTGGGCCAATCTGTTTCTTCCCATCACCTGCAGAGGAAGAAAAGAGCACTCCATAAGATCAAGGCCTGTTGATAATGCCAAGGCTCTGTGGGCTGCAGGGCTTTGGGACCACCCCAAGAGAGCAGCCAGGCAGAGGGACCTGGGGGGACTGAGGGACAGGAAGCTCAACAGGAGCCAAGAGTGTGCCCAGGTGGCCAAGAAGGCCAAGGGGATCCTGGCCTGGATCCAAACTAGCGTGGCCAGCAGGCCCAGGGCAGTGACCCTTCCCCTGGACTCTGCCTTGGGGAGGCCACACCTTGAGTGTTGTGTTCAGTTCTGGGCCCCTCAGTTGAGGCAAGAGATTGAGGGGCTGGAGCGGGGCCAGAGAAGAGCAACGAGGCTGGAGAAGGGACTGGAGGTGGCACTGAGTGTCCTCTGAAACACCTCCAGGGACAGAGAATCCACCAGGTCTTGATCCAACCCCACTGGGATCAGCAGCCCAGGGCACGGAGTGCCAGAGTGATCCCAGTGGGGTTGGATCAAGGGTTGGACTCGATGAGCTCAGAGGTCTCTTCCAAGCCAAGTGAGAAGAGAAGAGCAACGAGGCTGGAGAAGGGACTGGAGCACAAGTGCTGTGGGGAGAGGCTGAGGGAGCTGGGGGTGTTGAGCCTGGAGAAGAGGAGGCTCAGAGGTGACCTCAGCACTGTCTGGAACTGCCTGAAGGGAAGTTCTGGCCAGCTGGGGGTTGGTCTCTTCTCCCAGGCACCCAGCAATAGGACAAGGGGGGCTCAAGCTCTGCCAGGGGAAATTGAAGTTGGAGATCAGAAAGAAATTCTTTGCAGAGAGAGTGCTCAGGGATTGGAATGGGTGGATTCTCTGTCCCTGGAGGTGGCACTGAGTGAGAATCCACCACATCTTGATCCAACCCCACTGGGCTGGTGATCCCAGTGGGGTTGGATCAAGGGTTTTATTTGATGATCTCGGAGGTCTCTTCCAACCCAGCTGATTCTCTGATCCCTTCAGAACACTTTTCTGCCCTGGTTTCCCTGGCTGTTGGATGCACAAGCCACTGAAGCACCTTCAGAGGGCACTGACTGGGGCTCCTCTGCAGTGCTGAGTTGCAGATTTGGGTGTGGATGTTTCCAGAACTCTGCCTGTGACAGGCCTTGCTTGGCCACCCCCTGAGTGAAGGGAAGTTCTGGCCAGGTGGGGGTTGGTCTCTTCTCCCAGGCACTCAGCAATAGGACAAGGGGGGCTCAAGCTCTGCCAGGGGAAATTGAAGTTGGAGATCAGGAAAAACTTCTTTCCAAAAAGAGTGCTGAGGGATTGGAATGGGCTGCCCAGAGAGGGGGTGGATTCCCCATCCCTGGAGGTTTTTCAACTGAGCTTGGCCGTGGCACTGAGTGCCATGATCTGGTAAAGGGACTGGAGTTGGACCAAGGGTTGGCCTTGATGATCTCAGAGGTCTTTTCCAACCCAATCCATTCTAGGATTCTGTGATCCTGCAGCCTGGGCACAGCAGCCCCCTTGTGCCGTGCCCCTGTCCCTGCACCCCGTGCTGGCTCTGGCTGTGGCTGTGCTTGGGCACAGGTCTCTGGGTGTTTGGCTCAGACTTTCTTTGCACAATGTCACTCCTCTGTCTTTCTTCCCCTGCCCAGAGGAGTTCCTCTCCAGCCTGGATCACTATGAGATCGCCTTCCCCATCCAAGTGGACCAAAACGGGGACTTCCTCACCTTCGACATGCGGCGGCAGCTGAAGCGGCGCCCGCGGCGCAGCCTGGGCACCCTGCCCTACGAGCCCCCCGAGCAGCAGGTCTTCTACAAGGTCTCTGCCCACAGGACCCAGTTCCTCCTCAACCTCACCCTGCACTCCAACCTGCTGGCGGAGCACTTCACTGTGGAGTACTGGAAGCGGGATGGCATGGACTGGCAGCACGACTTCCACGAGGACTGTCACTACGCCGGGCACCTGCAGGACCAGTACCTGAGCTCCAAGGTGGCCATCAGCAACTGCAATGGGCTGGTGAGTCTCTGTGGTTGGCTGGGCTGGTTTGAAGGTGAACTGGCAGGAGAAACGAACCCAACACAAAAGAGATTATAGGTCAGAGTTACAATTTAATGACAATATTACAATCAATGCAATGGCACAAAGAGAAATTGGGTTTAACCCCCAACCCCAGCAGTGCCACCCACCCCCTGGGGCACAAACACAGGGGGGGTTTGGTGGCCCCTGTTCTGAGCCCCACGTGGTTCCCCCGAGGCCAAAGGAAAAGGAAGGGACAAACCTGTTGGTGCAGATGATGGCACAGTCTGGGCAGAGTGGTGGCTCCTCCTGTCCAGGGTCTGCTCCTCCTCTGGATCCAATGAGTGGTTCTCCAAATCCCAAAACCCCCAAGATTCCATCCCCTCTGGTGCAGGTGGGAGCCCCCAGTGCCTCCCCCAGGGCAGGGAGTTCCACACTGGGGGATCTGACTCTGGCAGTCAGGGGGGATTTTGGAATCGTTGCTGGCCCCTGGGCAGAGCTGAGCCCTCAGGTGGGTGTGGAGGTGCCAAGGACTCCCTGCAGGGCAGTTCTCCCAGCTCCTCTGCCAGGCTTCTTTCCCAGCCAGCTCCCAGCCTGAGGGCTCAGCTGTGCCCTGGGCAGCTGCTGCCAATGGGCCATTGGGAACAGTTCCTGGGCACTGGCCCAGAGGGTTTAGAATGCCCAGCTTTGGTCACACCCACACAGGGATAAACTGGTCCCACCTGCTGAACTGGGACATTGGCCAACAACACCAACTGCAGCTGGTTGAAGCCTTTTTGATCTTTGCCACCAGATTTGTGTCCCAGCAGGTGGGTCTCCACGTGGTGAGAAAGGTTTGGGATTGGGGTCAAGCAGGAATGTTTCCCAAGGAAGGTGGTGGTGGGTGAGGACAACATCCCTCATCACATCTCCAGGGGTTCCTCATCCGTGTCCCACTTGTAGCCTGTTTCCTGCCACAGCCAGTGGGCACTTTTCCACTGATTTTAGTTGGTGTGGGATAATCCAGGCTGCAGACCCTGCAGAGCCCTCCCCTCCCCTTCCAACAGCAGCAGCAGGAATGCTTTGTGTGTGTTGGTGAGGGAGAGGTGCAGGAGGGAGGGGGTTTCACAGCCCCACTGGAATGTCTAAAGTGCACTGAGATCCTCCCAACTGCAGATCCATTCCTGGGGTTCCCAGGCTGGAGTTCAGGAGACAAAAATTATGACTTCTGGGGGAAAAACCAAAGTAATTCTGTATGAAAAAGAACAACATTCCTCAAAACCAGCAAGGCTGCTGGAAGGAGGAGAGTGGGAAGAGCTGATTTTCCAATTCCTAACAGCTCATAATAGACATCATGGTCCTAAATACCATCAAGGAAAGCTTAATGGTGACATCAGTGGAAAGGACAGCTGAGCTCTGGACTGGGTTGTGTGGAGAGTGCAAGATCACTGAAGATCTTTAAGAACAGGCCAGACAGATGCCTCCCAAAAATCCTCCAGGTGTGATTCCTTAGCTTTTCCAGCACTGGGAATAGACTAAGGACTTCCATCCCTATTTTCCTGGGATTTTCTGCTATTTCTGGCTCCCAAAGCATATTTCATGACCTGCCAGATGGAGGGATGGAGCAAACATACCCTGTCAGTGAATCCCAAGGCTGATGGTTCCCTTGGAGGGGAAAAGACTCTGCAGGCCAGACTCAGATTTAGGCTCCAGCCCCATCTTTTCCCAGTATTCTGGCAGTGGGGAAGAGCTTCCAAATGGGAATGAATTCACCTTTGATTTATTGCTAAATTTCCCTGCCAGAACAGTGCTGTGGGTTATTAACAGAAGTGAGAATCTGACTCATTATATCAGAGAGTTTAATGTTTCCTCTCACAGCCAAAACTCAGAGCTGCATAAACTCCTGGTTCCCTGGTCAGCCCTTGGTTTAGATGTGGGAACTCTGCTCAGGTCCCAGACAATTTCCTGGTGTTCTCCAAGGCTCTGGAGGGGGAGCTGGAGCTGGGGTCTGACATCACATCTGCCTTCCCACCTCTGAGGGCAGCAAGTCCAGGGCAAGCAATGGCCCAGCAGCCCTTGGAACTGGGATGAGTCAGTCCACAGGCTGTTTAGGTCTGGAGAGATACCAAGGGCTGTCTGGAGGAAAATGCAGCCAAAGAGACACAAAGAGTGATGGAGGGTCATCCAACAGCCTCTCCTTTTCCTGAACTCTGTCCTTCTGCCCCCAAGAGTTATGGAGAGCAGAGAGGATGGGGGAGGAGCCTTCTGGGTCAGTGAGGACGGTGGGTCAGGAATTTGGCCAAGAGGAGCCTGGAATGTTTGTAGCTGGCAGAGTGGGGGCTGTGCTTGCAACAGAGGAGACCTTTGGCAGAGCTCTGGTTGATCAGTAACAGCTGATCCACTCCTGGAATCAGGGTTGGCTGGTCCTCTCATGGAATCAGGATTGGCTGGTCCTCTCATGGAATCAGAGTTGGCTGATCCACTCCTGGAGTCAGGATTGGCTGGTCCTCTCATGGAATCAGGATTGGCTGGTCCACTCCTGGAGTCAGGGTTGGCTGGTTCTCTCATGGAATCAGGGTTGGCTGATCCAGTCATGGAATGAGAGTTGGCTGATCCACTCCTGGAATCAGGGTTGGCTGGTCCACCTGTGCAATCAGGGTTGGCTGATCCACTCCTGGAATCAGGGTTGGCTAATCCACTCCTGGAATCAGGGTTGGCTGATCCAGTTGTGCAATCAGGGTTGGCTGGTCCTCTCATGGAATCAGGGTTGGCTGATCCAGTTGTGCAATCAGGGTTGGCTGGTCCTCTCATGGAATCAGAGTTGGCTGATCCACTCCTGGAATCAGGGTTGGCTGATCCACTCCTGGAATCAGGGTTGGCTGATCCACTCATGGAATGAGAGTTGGCTGATCCACTCCTGGAATCAGGGTTGGCTGATCCACTCCTGGAATCAGGATTGGCTCGTCCACTCTTGGAATCAGGGGTGGCTGGTCCACTCATGGAATCAGGGTTGGCTGATCCAGTCATGGAATCAGGGTTGGCTGATCCACTCCTGGAATCAGGGTTGGCTGATCCACTCATGGAATCAGGATTGGCTCGTCCACTCATGGAATCAGGGTTGGCTGGTCCACTCCTGGATTCAGGATTGGCTGATCCACTCCTGGAATCAGGGTTGGCTGATCCACTCATGGAATCATCCCCTCTGGAGGACAGGCAGGGCCAGGAGAGGGTCCCCAGGTGCTGAGGAGTCCAGGGTCAGGTTCCTGCTGACATGTGTTGAGGGGGGGACCCTCATTTGCACAGACCTGACTCCCTGGTGCTGCACAGGGGCTTTGTTGTGTGTGGTGGTGTTGAAAGGGCACACCCAGGTGCTGGTTTTGGGGTGAGTTGTGCACAGAGAGGGAGGAAAGGGGTCATTGTGTGCAACACAAAGCTGTGAAAAGGCTAACAAGGCCCAGGCCATCCTCCTGTCCTCCAGCTCCCACATCCCTCAGGAATTTCTAGGTCTGCAAGGTGCCCTGGGGAACCTGGCCAGTGCCCACCACCCCTTTTCCTGAGATCTACCCCAACCCCCCTGGCACAGCTCCAGCCATTCCCTGGGTCCTGTCCCTGGTCCCCACAGAGCAGAGCTCAGGGCCTGCCCCTCCTCTGCCCCTCCCAGGACATTGTCCTTGCAATGAGGTCTCCCCTCCGTCTCCTCTTCTCCAGCTGAACACACCCAGTGCCCTCAGTGGCTTCCCCTCCAGGCCCTTCTTCATCTTCATTGCCTCTTTTGGACACTCTCCAATGGCTTTGTCTGATGTCCAAACTGCCCCAGCATTGCAGATAAGGCCACCCCAGTGCAGAGCAAGGCTCCTCTTCCCTGGGCACAGAGGGAGGTCCTGAATTGCTGGGACATCCAGAGGGCACCACCAGTGCTGAGCTGTTGGCTGGGCAGGGGTGTCTCTGCAGTTCACACAAGGAGTGGGAGGACAGCCAGGTGGGTCTTGGACTTTTGGGGTCATGCCTGAGCCATGCCAGGTGTGTTTCTGTGCCTTGGTCACTTGTGGGTAAAGCTCAGCTGGTGGCACACCCCCTTTCCTGGAGTTATTGAGGGATTCAGTGCCAGGAGTCCTTCCAGTGCTGGAGCTCATGTTGTGCTCCCAGAAACTTTTCAGGTGGCTCAGACCCTCCAGGGAGAAGGAGAGCTTGCTGTGAGGATGGGACAGGCTGCAGAGGAGAGATCCTGCAGGCATCTGCTGGGTTTGGCTGCTCAGCCCAATGGAATCTGCTCCTGCGTGGTCATCACTGTCTCGTGAGGGGTCCACTCACAAAGTCTGGGCTCACAGCTGAGATTCAGCCAGAATAAAAAAGAATAAACCAGCCCAACAAATATGGGAGCAGACACACCATCATCTGACTGAGGTGGCCAGTCTGAGGTGTACCCAGGGCTGGGGTGGCCTGTTCTGTTCCTCTTCCTCCCTTCTGAATCAGACCTCACCTTTTAAAGACTTGCTGTGTTTCTCAGAAGCCTTTGGGTATTTACACCTCTCTGCAGCTGGTGGGAATGGTCCTGAGCTGCCTGGGAAGGCTCTCAGGTGAGGCTGCAGAGCACAGGAGGCAGATCTCCCCCCTGGGCTGGGCTGCAATCTGAGTGGATGGAATTTGGGATCCCACAGGCAGCTCTCAGTGAGACTGAGTGGGTGGAATAGGAAACAACTCATTCATAATTTTGCAAGCAAAGCCTGTGATTTCCAGAGGACTTTAGTGAACACAGATGTCCCAAGGCATGCAGCACCATCTCCCTGGGTTTGCTCTGGTCTGTAGGTTCACAGAGTTCAGGGTTTGATCCCTCCACATTCTCCACAGTATTTGTCAGCCCCCAGAAATTCAGGGGTTGATTAACAGCAAAGCTCATCACGAGAAGCCACCACCACAACCCCCCAGCTGTCCCTCTCCACCTCTTTCATTCCCTTCCCTCTCTTTCCCTCTGCAGCACGGGGTGATCGTGGCAGATGAGGAGGAATATTTCATTGAGCCCCTGAGCCCTGGAGCCAACATCAGCACGGGGGGTGAGGGCAAGGGCAGCCCCCACGTCGTGTACAAGAGGTCCTCTCTGCAGTACCCTCACATGGACGCAGCCTGCGGCGTGCTAGGTACTGTCCCCACCACCTCCCCCTCAAGCCACCCCAAAACAGGCTGGGAAAGTCCCAGCAGAGCAGCCTTGGAAGGTCCACACTGCTCTGGGTGTGAAAGACCCCAAAACAGGCTGGGAAAGTGCCAGCAGAGCAGCCTTGGAAGGTCCACACTGCTCTAGGTGTGAAAGACCCCAAAACAGGCTGGGAAAGTCCCAGCAGAGAAACCTTGGAAGGTCCACACTGCTCAAGGTGTCAAAGACCCCAAAACAGGCTGGGAAAGTGCCAGCAGAGAAACCTTGGAAGGTCCACACTGCTCAAGGTGTCAAAGACCCCAAAACAGGCTGGGAAAGTCCCAGCAGAGAAACCTTGGAAGGTCCACACTGCTCAAGGTGTCAAAGACCCCAAAACAGGCTGGGAAAGTGCCAGCAGAGCAGCCTTGGAAGGTCCACACTGCTCTAGGTGTCAAAGACCCCAAATTTATCTCCTCCTTTCTGTGTTTGTTTTGTCCCATGTTGAGCATTTCTGGTGGCCTGGTCTCCTTTGTACTCTCCTGTTCACAGCAGGGCTTTGAAATGTGGAAATAGAACAAGAGAGAGAAGAGAAAAAAACACCTCTTATTTTGTTTAAGAAAAATCCTCCCAAATTTGGCCAATTTACTGTGTATTGAGAAATCACAGTTTATGCCTGCTCAGCACAGAGTTGTCTTTGGGGTTTGGTCACTGCAGGTTATGTCCATGCTGAGATAACTCTGCTGCTCTTGGAGACCATGTGGAAAGAGGCTTTGGAGGGTGGGATGTGGGACCTGGTTGGCCACAGGGGGCTCTGGGGGATGTTCACAGGGAATTGCAGCTGCACTTTCTACCCCATTTCTACACTTCCAAACCTTTGACTCTCAGGAGGACTCACCCAAATCTGTCCTGGCCTCTCCCCATGTGTCCTTCTGGTCAGTTTGTGTCCCAAAGTCTGGCTGAGATCCCTGGCCCTCCCCACAATGCTCCAGACACACAGAGGCCACTCCTCAGTTTCCAGATGTCCCCTGGCTCCAACAAGGGTGAGAGGAGATGCCATCCCTGCAGAAGGGCTGGATGGCTTTTTATGGGTGAGCTGTGGCTGCAGAGCAGAGCTGTCCCCTGCTGCTCCTGTAGGTTCCTGTGTCACTTCAGGACATCCATTCACTGCCTCAGTGGTGGCACTTAACCAGATGAGGAGTGACAGATGGAAGGGGTGGAACATCTGGAGACACCATGGCACTGCCACCCTGCTCTGAGCAGGCCCTGAGTGTCCCCAGGGCCACCAGCATCTCTGGAGACACCCTGTGCTTCCCTGGCCCAGCTCCTCCCATCCCAGCTCACAAAGCTGGGACCAAGTGCCAGCAGACTCCTCTTCTGCTGACTCTGTGCCACATTCCTCAGCTTCCAGAAAAAAAATTCAGCCTGCTCCTAATTGCTTCCTGGAAAGCAGAGACTGTGCAGGGGGAGCCACAGGCCAAACACAGCTCAGAACAACAACAGTGCAAGTGGCCCCAGCAAAGCCACCCAGGCTGGACTTGGCCTGACCAACAGAGCTGAGCACCCCCTGAGCTCCTGGGGTCAGCTGGAGGAGCTGGAGCTGGCAGGCTGTGGGGCTGCCTGGGATCTGCTCATCTTCCCAGTCCTGGGGGATGTTTGATGGCCCAGCAGCAGAGCACAGAATCACAGAATCATAGAATCAGTTGGGCTGGAAGAGACCTCTGAGATCATCAAGGCCAACCCTTGATCCAACCCCACTTTGATCACCAGATCATGGCACTCAGTGCCACATCCAGTCTCACCTTATAAACCCCCAGGAATGGTGAATCCACCCCCTCTCTGGGCAGCCCATTCCAATCCCTGAGCACTCTCTCTGCAAAGAATTTCTACCTGATCTCCAACTTCAATTTCCCCTGGCAGAGCTTGAGCCCCCCTTGTCCTATTGCTGAGTGCCTGGGAGAAGAGACCAACCCCCAGCTGGCCAGAACTTCCCTTCAGGCACTTCCAGACAGTGCTGAGGTCACCTCTGAGCCTCCTCTTCTCCAGGCTCAACACCCCCAGCTCCCTCAGCCTCTCCCCACAGCACTTGTGCTCCAGTCCCTTCTCCAGCCTCGTTGCTCTTCTCTTCTCACTTGGCTTGGAAGAGACCTCTGAGCTCATCAAGTCCAACCCTTGATCCAACCCCACTGGGATCACTCTGGCACTCTGTGCCCTGGGCTGGTGATCCCAGTGGGGTTGGATCAAGACCTGGTGGATTCTCTGTCCCTGGAGGTGTTTCAGAGGACACTCAGTGCCACCTCCAGTCCCTTCTCCAGCCTCGTTGCTCTTCTCTGGCCCCGCTCCAGCCCCTCAATCTCTTGCCTGAACTGAGGGGCCCAGAACTGAACACAACACTCAAGGTGTGGCCTCCCCAAGGCAGAGTCCAGGGGAAGGGTCACTGCCCTGGGCCTGCTGGCCACGCTAGTTTGGATCCAGGCCAGGATCCCCTTGGCCTTCTTGGCCACCTGGGCACACTGGTGGCTCCTGTTGAGCTTCCTGTCCCTCAGTCCCCCCAGGTCCCTCTGCCTGGCTGCTCTCCAGCCACTCTGTGCCCAGCCTGGAGCACTGCAGGGGTTGGGGTGGCCAAAGGGCAGGACCTGCACTTGGCCTTGTTAAACCTCATCCCATTGGAATCAGCCCATCCCTCCAGCCTATCCAGGCCCCTCTGCAGAGGAGGGGGATCCAACTGGCACCCTTGGCAGGGCAGGAGGGTGGCTGGACCCTCCCGTCAGCAGTTCTGCCCTGTGGTGGTCTCCAGGACAAAGGTTTGGAGCTCATGGTCCTGGTGGGACATCCCTGGTGTCAAATCAGCAGCACTTGAAGCCTGAAGCAAAGTCCTACAAACCTCCTGCTGCTGCTTTGGAGGCTGCAGCCATTCCTGTGAGAGAAAAGGCAAATCCTAAATTCAGGTGCTGGCAGGGAAAGGAAAGAGGAAAAGATCTGCAAGGGCTTTGTTTTGAGGTTATGTCTGTGTAGGCTCTAAATCCACACTGGGGCAGAGGGGAGGGCAGGGATTGGCACACACCCCCTGGGCAGGAGGGGGCAAGAGGAGGCAGAAGGGATCAGAAGGAGGCAGGAGAAGGCAGAAGGGGGCAGGAGGGGGCAGGAAGAGGCCGGAGGGGACAGAAGGGGGCAAGAGGAGGCAGGAGAGGGCAGGAGGAGGCAGGAAGGGGCAGGAGGAGGCAGGAAGGGGAAGGAGGAGGCTGGAGGAGATAGGAGGAGGCAGGAGGAAGCAAGAGGAGGTAAGAGGAGGCAGGAGGGGCAGGAAGGGGAAGGAGGAGGCAGGAGGGGTCAGGAGAACGCAGGAGGCAGGAGGGGGCAGCAGGATGGAGGAGGAGGCAGGAAGGGAAGGAGAGAGGCATTTTCTGGGCCCACACTGATCCATACAGAGCCCCACAACAACCTTCTCTTCCCCCAAACTGAGCTCACCCTACACCCCCAGACCTCTGTGAGCCACCCAGTTCCTTCTGGAGGGCAACAGGAGCATCTCTCTCCCTCCTCAGATGAGAAGCCCTGGAAGGGGAGGCACTGGTGGCTGAGGACACTGAAACCCTCCCCCCTGAAGCCCTCGGGCAACCACAGCCAGCGGGGGCAGCTGCCCCTCAAGAGGTCGGTGAGCACCGAGCGCTACGTGGAGACCCTGGTGGTGGCTGACAAGATGATGGTGGGTTACCACGGCCGCAGGGACATCGAGCAGTACATCCTGGCCATCATGAATATTGTAAGTGTTATAACCACACCAGGAGCCTTGAGGGGCTCACACCCACCCAGGGATAACTCCTGTGGCTTGGCAGAGGATCATAGAATCCTAGAATGGATTGGGTTGGAAGAGACCTCGGAGATCCTCAAGTCCAACCCTTGGTCCAACTCCAGTCCCTTTACCAGATCATGGCACTCAGTGCCACGGCCAAGCTCAGCTGAAAAACCTCCAGGGATGGGGAATCCACCCCCTCTCTGGGCAGCCCATTCCAATCCCTGAGCACTCTCTCTGGAAAGAATTTCTTTCTGATGGATCCAACTTCAATTTCCCCTGGCAGAGCTTGAGCCCCTCTTGTTCTACTGGTGCCTGCCTGGGAGAAGAGACCAACCCCCAGCTGGCCAGAACTTCCCTTCAGGCAGTTCCAGACAGTGCTGAGGTCACCTCTGAGCCTCCTCTTCTCCAGGCTGAACATCCCCAGCTCCCTCAGCCTCTCCCCACAGCACTTGTGCTCCAGTCCCTTCTCCAGCCTCGTTGCTCTTCTCTTCTCACTTGGCTTGGAAGGGACCTCTGAGCTCATCAAGTCCAACCCTTGGTCCAACTCCAGTCCCTTTACCAGATCATGGCACTCAGTGCCACGGCCAAGCTCAGCTGAAAAACCTCCAGGGATGGGGAATCCACCCCCTCTCTGGGCAGCCCATTCCAATCCCTGAGCACTCTCTCTGCAAAGAATTTCTTTCTGATCTCCAACTTCAATTTCCCCTGGCAGAGCTTGAGCCCCCCTTGTCCTATTGCTGAGTGCCTGGATGTGCTTTTACTGCAAGATAACAGTGAGGGGAATCAGAGCTGTTGTTCCAGGGGGACAGTGGCTTCTCCCCGTGCTCAGAGCGAGACTTTTGGGTCAAAAATCCTGCCATGCTGCTGTTGCTCATGAGCAGTGGTAGCCCAGAGCCTGCAGGGGCTCTGCTGCAGAGGAGAGGCACAGCAGGAGAGGTAAACTCTGGCCTGTCTGAGCACACTGCAGGCCAGATCTGGGCTGGCAGAACAAAAGGCTCGCTTTGAACAGCATCTCTCCTCTCCAATTAGCATTGCAAATGGGGCCAGGCAAGCTGAGCAACACATGGGAAAGCAGAAGGACAGGGAGCTCTCACGCCTGGGGGCTGAGGGATGGGCAGAAATACCCTCCTTCTTGCCCACCACACCGCCTGTGCCCCTGGGTTTGGGTCATTGCTGGCAGCAGGGTGCCAGGCTGGCTGCATTACCCGCCCGAATTGGCCGGGCTGGATCCTCCTGTGAGGTGAGATGGGCTTGGCAGTTGTCCATCAAGCCCCTGAAAGCCCCTCTGTGGTGGCTCTTTGTCCTCTCCTCCCCAGGATCTCCTTTCATGCCTGGCTCTGTTTGCATTTCTAAAGCAGGTTTTAAAGCCATGCTGTTCCTAACAGTGTCACCTGCTCTGAATCACCCACCGTGTGGTGGCACATTTGGGAGAGGGGCTGTGCCCTCCCCTCAGCAAAGCTTCACCCCTGGGAATGCACAATTCCAGGAGCAGGAGCTTCCCTACCTGAGCTCCAGGCTGGGGATCCTCTTCCTGGCTCAGGCTCCCCAGAAGGAAACACTGAGCTCTGAACATGGTTTAGATTCCACAATCCAAGGGGTAACAAGGTGAGCTGGTTTGAAGGTGAACCAGCAGGAGAAATGAACCCAACACAGAAGAGATTATAGGTCAGAGTTACAATTTAATAACAATATTACAATAGATGCAATTGCACAAAGAGAAATTGGGTTTAACCCCCAACCCCAGCAGTGCCACCCACCCCCTGGGGCACAAACACAGGGGGGTTTGGTGGCCCCTGTGCTGAGCCCCACGTGGTTCCCCCAAGGCCAAAGGAAAAGGAGGGGACAAACCTGTTGGTGCAGATGATGGCACAGTCTGGGCAGAGTGGTGGCTCCTCCTGTCCAGGTTCTGCTCCTCCTCTGGATCCAAGGAAAAGGTCCCAGAAGTCCCCAAACCCCAAGATTCTCTCCCCTCAGGTTTGGGTGGGAGCCCCCAGTGCCTCCCCCAGGGCAGGGAGTTCCACACTGGGGGATCTGACTCTGGCACTCAGGGGGGATTTTGGAATCGTTGCTGGCCCATGGGCAGAGCTGAGCCCTCAGGTGGATGTGGAGGTGCCAAGGAGTCCCTGCAGGGCAGTTCTCCCAGTTCCTCTGCCAGGCTTCTTTCCCAGCCAGCTCCCAGCCTGAGGGCTCAGCTGTGCCCTGGGCAGCTGCTGCCAATGGGCCATTGGGAACAGTTGCTGGGCAATGGCCCAGAGGGTTTAGAATGCCCAGCTTTGGTCACACCCACACAGGGATAAACTGGTCCCACCTGCTGAACTGGGACATGTGGAATCCCATTCCCACTCCTGCTCCCTGGAACAACTGTGTTCAGCCCCCACAGCCCTGATTCCCCCCAGAGTGCCCAGCCCAGGGCTCACCCCCCCAGTTCCAGCATCACCCAGCCAGAGAGCTCATTTTTAAGACTCCTCTTTTCTTGTTTCTTGGAGGTCAGGTTGCCAAACTTTTCCAGGACTCGAGTCTGGGCAATATTGTCAACATCCTGGTGACCAGGCTCATTCTGCTCACTGAGGATCAGGTAAGCTGGGCTTTGCTGAGCCTTTCCCATCACATGACAGGAAGTTTTTGGGGCAAAGTCAGTGTGTTCCTCTTGGATTTCATCCCTGGGAGGTGCCCCTGTGCAGGCTCTTGGCTGCTCCACATCCTCCTAAAGGTACCTGGGGACTGAGTTCAGGCTGAGGAGACCTCTGAGGAATTTTTCCAACAACAGGGTGACTTTAGGGAGGTTTAAGTAGATTCAGTCCTTCTAAAGTCTTGCTTTTCCATGGTCTCCATGAAAAGTGTGGGCATCTGCACTGGTGCCAGTGTTCTGCTGGCACGGAGTAGGCAGTGCCTTCATACCAGAGCTTTCCTGGGCACACACTGTGATATTCCTCCCATTCCAGCCCACCCTGGAGATCAACCACCACGCTGGGAAATCCCTGGACAGCTTCTGCAAGTGGCAGAAATCCATTGTGAACAGGAATGGCAATGGGAATGCCATCCCAGAGAACGGCATAGCCAACCACGACACCGCAGTGCTGATCACCAGGTAAGGCTGAGCCCAGCCCTGGGGGGGTGTCCTTCATTCTGTCCCATCTGGAGGTGTCCTCTGTCTCTGTCCAAGTGGATCATCCAAGGTTTCTGTGCCCCCAGCAGCAGCCATCCCTCAGTCTCATGCCAGTTCTTCATGGAAAGAGTGGTTAAACTCTGTAACCACACACAGACTGTTCTGAGTTGGAAGGACCCACAAGGATCATCAACTCTTAAGTCAATGGCCCACACAGGGGATTGAACCCATGACCTTGGCATTATTACAACCAAGTTTTAACCAACTGAGCTGATCTCAGGGTTCCCTCCCAGGGATGCAGATTATGGCAGTTCAGAGTTCTCACCTTCCCCCTCAGTCACTTCTCATCCTGCAGCAACTTCCCTCAGTCTTTGTTGGGCTCTCAAGGAGCTTGGTTTGCAGCCATGGCCATTTGTGCAGCTGGTTTGAAGTGGTTTGGATGGGGATGTGCTGGTTTGGAGCCACCTAAATTCGAAGTGTCTCTAACTCTGCTCCCTCTTCTTTGCAGATATGACATTTGCATCTACAAGAACAAACCCTGTGGCACTCTGGGTATGTAGAATTGTGCCCCCTCTTCAGCAGCACTTCTCACCAGTGCAGAGAGTGTTGGGAACGTGGTGAGGGTGGGCTGTGCCACCCCCTGTGCCAGTGGGCAGGCTGAGGGGCAGCCCTTGCCCAAGCAGCAGAGCCAGGGACTGCCCAGTGGTTTCCAGCCTCTTTTCTTCTGCAAACACTGAAAACATCAAGCCAGAAGACAGATGGGCTCTGGAACACTCCTCTGTTCTCTCCCTGGGTCAGGTCCAGGCTGATGATTAAGAACCACTCACATCTCAGGCTGGTCCATAGCCTGGTGGAGTGTTCCTGACTGAGCAGGGACAGAGAAGACCTTTTTGTGATGACTGTGAAGGGAGTTCTTTATTTAAACAGTGAGACACAGACAGGCCCTGCAGCTTTCTCTGGCTGTAGCTCCTAATTTGTCTTGCCCTGGTCTAGACTAAGCAGTCAGGGAGGGATTAGTGCTCTGAATCACTGCAGTGCAAAGGGAAAGGCTGGTGGATCTCTGACCTGCTGTGACTGCAGGGAGGGAGGCTGAGCCTGGAGGGGCTGTGGTGGCTCAGCCCATTCCAGCAGCAGAGTCAGCTCCTTCCCTGGCCTGGTGCAGCCTGAGCTGGTGGGTCAGTGCATGGCCAGGGGGTTGGGGGAATCTGTTTCCACTGTTCACGGGGGGTTCTGATGATCCAACCCTCCAGATGGAGTCAGGCTGGATTCCTGATTGAGGTGGGTGTCAGCCAGGCCAGGGTTAGATCCTGGCCCACTCAGGTGCCCATCCCAAGCTCAGATGGCCAAGTGCTGGTGCAGCTGATCTCAGGTTACCTCACCAGTGTTTGGACAAGAACTGCTCCCCCTCTGCACAGCCTGTGATTGGATAACAAATCCAGAGGATTTCAACCCATTCTTAGCATTTCTGAGCCTGTCATTGTTCATTCAGTTGTCAGTGCTGAGCACCCACAGCCCATGAGAGCCCTGAGTCCATCCCAAAGCCCAGTGCAAGAGTGGGGAGGAGCTGGTCACTGCCACAGGCTGTGCTGGGTGGGCAGGCCCTGGCACAGGTTGGGCAGAGCAGCTGTAGCTGCCCCATCCCTGGGAGTGTCCAAGGCCAGGTTGGACAGGGCTTGGAGCAACCTGGGCTGGTGGGAGGTGTCTCTGCCCATGGCAGGGGGTGGAATGAGATGAGTTTTAATGTCCCTCCCAACCCAAACCTTTCTCTGTGTGTTGGTTTAAAGGTGAACCAGCAGGAAAAATTAACCCAACACAAAAGAGATTATAAATCAAAGTTACAATTTAATAAAAATATTACAATGACACAAAGAGAAATTGGGTTTAACCCCCAAACCCAGCAGTGCCACCCACCCCCTGGGGCACAAACACAGGGGGGTTTGGTGGCCCCTGTGCTGAGCCCCACGTGGTTCCCCCGAGGCCAAAGGAAAAGGAAGGAACAAACCTGTTGGTGCAGATGATGGCACAGTCTGGGCAGAGTGGTGGCTCCTCCTGTCCAGGGTCTGCTCCTCCTCTGAATCCAAGGAAAAGGTCCCAAAAGTGCCCAAACCCCAAGATTCTCTCCCCTCAGGTTTGGGTGGGAGCCCCCAGTGCCTCCCCCAGGGCAGGGAGTTCCACACTGGGGGATCTGACTCTGGCAGTCAGGGGGGATTTTGGAATCGTTGCTGGCCCATGGGCAGAGCTGAGCCCTCAGGTGGGTGTGGAGGTGCCAAGGACTCCCTGCAGGGCAGTTCTCCCAGCTCCTCTGCCAGGCTTCTTTCCCAGCCAGCTCCCAGCCTGAGGGCTCAGCTGTGCCCTGGGCAGCTGCTGCCAATGGGCCATTGGGAACAGTTGCTGGGCACTGGCCCAGAGGGTTTAGAATGCCCAGCTTTGGGCACACCCACACAGGGATAAACTGGTCCCACCTGCTGAACTGGGACACTCTGATTGGAGCACAGTGGTGAGTGCCCAGACACCACCCCTGTGCCCTGCAGGTGCTTTGTGGTGCCAGCTCTGGGTGCCACCTCTGGGTGCCACCTCTGTGTGCCAGCTCTGGGTGAGAGCTCTGGGTGCCAGCTCTGGGTGACAGCTCTGGGTGACAGCTCAGTGTGCCAGCTCTGGGTGACAGCTCTGGGTGACAGCTCTGTGTGCCAGCTCTGGTTGACAGCTCTGGGTGAGAGCTCTGGGTGACAGCTCTGGGTGACAGCTCAGTGTGCCAGCTCTGGGTGAGAGCTCTGGGTGACAGCTCTGGGTGAGAGCTCTGGGTTCCAGCTCTGGGTGACAGCTCAGTGTGCCAGCTCTGGGTGAGAGCTCTGGGTGACAGCTCTGGGTGAGAGCTCTGGGTTCCAGCTCTGGGTGACAGCTCAGTGTGCCAGCTCTGGGTGACAGCTCTGGGTGACAGCTCTGGGTGAGAGCTCTGGGTTCCAGCTCTGGGTGACAGCTCTGGGTGAGAGCTCTGGGTGACAGCTCTGGGTGACAGCTCAGTGTGCCAGCTCTGGGTGACAGCTCTGGGTGACAGCTCTGGGTGACAGCTCAGTGTGCCAGCTCTGGGTGACAGCTCTGGGTGACAGCTCTGGGTGAGAGCTCTGGGTTCCAGCTCTGGGTGACAGCTCTGGGTGAGAGCTCTGGGTGACAGCTCTGGGTGACAGCTCAGTGTGCCAGCTCTGGGTGACAGCTCTGGGTGACAGCTCTGGGTGAGAGCTCTGGGTGACAGCTCTGGGTGAGAGCTCTGGGTGAGAGCTCTGGGTTCCAGCTCTGGGTGACAGCTCTGGGTGACAGCTCTGGGTTCCAGCTCTGGGTACCAGCTCTGGGTGCCAGCTCTGGGTGAGAGCTCTGGGTGACAGCTCTGTGTGACAGCTCTGGGTGCCATCTGTGGGTGAGAGCTCTGGGTCACAGCTCTGGGTGCCAGCTCTGGGTGCCAACTCTGTGTGACAGCTCTGTGTGACAGCTCTGGGTGCCAGCTCTGGGTGATAACTCTGGGTTCCAGCTCTGGGTGCCAGCTCTGTGTGCCAGCTCTGTGTGACAGCTCTGGGTGCCAGCTCTGGGTTCCAGCTCTGGGTGCCAGCTCTGGGTGACATCTCTGTGTGCCAGCTCTGTGTGACAGCTCTGGGTGACAGCTCTGTGTGACAGCTCTGTGTGCCAGCTCTGTGTGACAGCTCTGGGTGCCAGCTCTGGGTTCCAGCTCTGGGTGCCAGCTCTGGGTGACATCTCTGAGTGCCATCTCTGGGTTCCAGCTCTGGGTGCCAGCTCTGGGTGCCAGCTCTGGGTTCCAGCTCTGGGTGCCAGCTCTGGGTTAAATCTCTGGGTGCCAGCTCTGGGTTCCAGCTCTGGGTTCCAGCTCTGGGTTCCAGCTCTGGGTGCCAGCTCTG
Organism: Pithys albifrons albifrons; assembly: GCF_047495875.1. NCBI lineage: Eukaryota > Metazoa > Chordata > Aves > Passeriformes > Thamnophilidae > Pithys > Pithys albifrons. Next base: position 3,404,632 of record NC_092484.1, read on the forward strand.
GGTGACAGCTCAGTGTGCCAGCTCTGTGTGCCAGCTCTGGGTTCCAGCTCTGGGTGACAACTCTGTGTGACAGCTCTGGGTGCCATCTCTGGGTTCCAGCTCTGGGTGACATCTCTGGGTTCCATCTCTGGGTGCCATCTCTGGGTTCCAGCTCTGGGTTCCAGCTCTGTGTGCCAGCTCTGGGTGACAGCTCTGGGTTCCAGCTCTGTGTGCCAGCTCTGGGTAACAACTCTGGGTGCTAGCTCTGGGTGCCAGCTCTGGGTGCCATCTGTGGGTGAGAGCTCTGGGTGCCATCTCTGGGTTCCAGCTCTGGGTGCCATCTCTGGGTTCCAGCTCTGGATGCCAGCTCTGGGTGCCAGCTCTGGGTGCCATCTGTGGGTGAGAGCTCTGGGTCACAGCTCTGGGTGCCAGCTCTGGGTGCCATCTCTGGGTTCCAGCTCTGGGTGCCAGCTCTGGGTGCCAGCTCTGTGTGACAGCTCTGGGTTCCAGCTCTGGGTGCCAGCTCTGGGTGCCATCTCTGGGTTCCAGCTCTGGGTGCCAGCTCTGGGTGACAGCTCTGGGTACCAGCTCTGTGTGACAGCTCTGGGTTCCAGGTCTGGGTGCCAGCTCTGGGTTCCAGCTCTGGGTTCCAGCTCTGGGTGACATCTCTGGGTTCCAGCTCTTTGTGACAGCTCTGGGTGACAGCTCTGGGTGACAGCTCTGGGTTAAATCTCTGGGTGCCAGCTCTGGGTTCCAGCTCTGGGTTCCAGCTCTGGGTGCCAGCTCTGGGTGACAGCTCAGTGTGCCAGCTCTGTGTGCCAGCTCTGGGTTCCAGCTCTGGGTGACAACTCTGTGTGACAGCTCTGGGTGCCAGCTCTGGGTTCCAGCTCTGGGTGACATCTCTGGGTTCCATCTCTGGGTGCCATCTCTGGGTTCCAGCTCTGGGTTCCAGCTCTGTGTGCCAGCTCTGGGTGACAGCTCTGGGTTCCAGCTCTGTGTGCCAGCTCTGGGTGCCAGCTCTGTGTGACATCTCTGGGTGCCAGCTCTGGGTGCCAGCTCTGGGTGCCAGCTCTGTGTGCCTCCCCCAGGCCTGGCCCCGGTTGGTGGGATGTGCGAGCGGGAGCGGAGCTGCAGCATCAACGAGGACATCGGCCTGGCCACGGCCTTCACCATCGCCCACGAGATTGGCCACACGTGAGTACCGTGCCAGGAGAGGCCCTGGCAGCAGCTGGTGTGAGGGTCAGGAAGTAACTTCACGATCCCAGATATGGAGGTAGAAACTGGAATCCTTCACTGAACCCGTGACATGCAATTCAAAGGCATTGGGGCCAGGATATTGATGAGGAGGATGGGATAAGGTAACCTGTTAACCAGGGGATTATCCAAGTTTTGGCTACATTGCACAATTAGTTAATATTGTCTATACCAGGGATTTTACATGGGGGAAGGAAACAAAGGGTTTCAACATGAATTGATAACATTCATCCTAAAATCTGTCTCTGTCTTGGAGCTGGAGACAGCCAATCAGCGTGGCTGAACATCAGCAGGCTTTGTTGTCCTTTGGGATGGGATTTTGTCTCAGCCTCTGTTGACCAAAACTTACTGTTTAACCTTGTCAGTTCTTTTTGCTGTTGGAAGCTGAATTTCAGATTCCAACAAGCTGGCACAGGGAAGAGCCCCCGTTGGGTTGTTCCTGGCAAGAGGAGCTGAAAGTCCTTCCTATGGATGATCCAGTTGTGCCCAAAATGTGGCAGCTGATCGTGTCTCTATGCCTTGGTGGTGCTTTCCAGGTTTGGCATGAACCATGATGGGGTTGGCAACAGCTGTGGCTCCCGTGGACAAGAGACAGCCAAGCTCATGGCTGCTCACATCACCATGAAGACCAACCCATTTGTGTGGTCCACCTGCAGCAGGGATTACATCACCAGCTTCCTGGAGTAAGGAATCCATCTCACCTTGCCCTTCCTCCCACCCCACAGCCACCTCCAGCCTCCCACAGTCCCCTGTGGAGTGGGCAAAGCCAAAGGAAAGCCCCCAGAGCACCCAGCCAATGCTCCTTCTGTCTTGTCTCCCAGCACCTCATCTATCCCAAGAGGCATGTGCTTTCCTTCCTTCCTGTAGACTTTCCCATCTCCTCTTGCCTGCTGAAGGTGTGACCCCAACTACCTTGCAGCTGGGAGACTTTTATTTAGGTCCCCCAGATCCAGAAACCTCATAAATAGACCAGTGGCTTCTGGAGGCATTTGGGTTGTTATGAAGTTCAGGCAGGAGTTGCAGGGCAGGGTTGGTGTGGTGGGGAAGGAGGATCTGGAGTCAGAACATGGTGTAGGCACCTCATCTGGGCACTGAGGAGGAAAGTTTCCTGTGGGAAGGAGCAAAGTAGCAGAAAGATTTTGGGTTTGGTTTTTTCCCAAGGCACCTTGAGGACAATGAATTCACATGGGGTGCCCGGGCTGAGAGGTCCCACTCGTTCTCTGAAGTGACTCTTCTCCTGAGGTGGTGGACCCACAACAGGCTCTGCAGAGCCTCTCCTGCCCCTCTGCTGCCAAATACCCCCTGGAGCTTCCACTGAGCATCCCATTCATGTCCCAGATTTAGGTCAGATATCAGTAAAAGGCTCCCCAGGGCAGTGGGCACGGCCCCAAGGCTGCCAGAGCTCCAGGAGGGTTGGGATGGATCTCAGGGAAAGGTTCTTCCCCCAGAGGGTGGTGGGCACTGACCAGGCTCCCCAGGGCAGTGGGTACAGCCCCAAGGCTGCCAGAGCTCCAGGAGGGTTTGGACAACGCTCTGGGGGACAAGGGGGGATTGTTGGGGTATCTGGGCAGTTACCGGGGTTGGACTGGATGGTCCATCGGGGTCCCTTCCAGTTCAGCACATTCTGTGCTTCTATGTACCCTCAAATTAACAGCTCCAGAGTTCCCCAGGAACCAGCAGGTGCTCCCAGCCTGGGGCACACAGGCAGAAGGATTCATAGAATAAAATTGATTGGGTTGGAAGAGACCTCCAAGATCATCAAGTCCAACCCTTGGTCCAACTCCAGTCCCTTTACCAGATCATGGCACTCAGTGCCACAGCCAAGCTCAGCTGAAAAACCTCCAGGGATGGGGAATCCACCCCCTCTCTGGGCAGCCCATTCCAATCCCTGAGCACTCTCTCTGCAAAGAATTTCTTTCTGATGGATCCAACTTCAATTTCCCCTGGCAGAGCTTGAGCCCCCCTTGTCCTATTGCTGAGTGCCTGGGAGAAGAGACCAACCCCCAGCTGGCCAGAACTTCCCTTCAGGCAGTTCCAGACAGTGCTGAGGTCACCTCTGAGCCTCCTCTTCTCCAGGCTCAACACCCCCAGCTCCCTCAGCCTCTCCCCACAGCACTTGTGCTCCAGTCCCTTCTCCAGCCTCGTTGCTCTTCTCTTCTCACTTGGCTTGGAAGAGACCTCTGAGCTCATCAAGTCCAACCCTTGATCCAACCCCACTGGGATCACTCTGGCACTCCGTGCCCTGGGCTGCTGATCCCAGTGGGGTTCGATCAAGACATGGTGGATTCTCCGTCCCTGGAGGTATTTCAGAGGACACTCAGTGCCACCTCCAGTCCCTTCTCCAGCCTCGTTGCTCTTCTCTTCTCATTTGGCTTGGAAGAGACCTCTGAGCTCATCAAGTCCAACCCTTGATCCAACCCCACTGGGATCACCAGATCATGGCACTCAGTGCCACGTCCAGTCTCACCTTAAAAACCTCCTGGAATGGTGAATCCAACCCCTCTCTGGGCAGCCCATTCCAATGCCTAATTATTCTCTCTGGAAAGAATTTCTTTCTGATATCCAACCCAAACCTCCCCTGGCAGAGCTTAAACTGTGTCCCCTTGTCCTACTGCTGGTTATCTGAGAGAAGAAACCAACCCCCCCCACCTGGCCAGAACTTCCCTTCAGGCAGTTCCAGACAGTGCTGAGGTCACCTCTGAGCCTCCTCTTCTCCAGGCTGAACACCCCCACCTCCCTCAGCCTCTCCCCGCAGAGACCCACATTCATCCCCCGGTAGCACCGCTGCCAATCCTCCCCCTCGATTCTCTCCCTCCCACGACCCTTTCTGACTGTGCTTCTCCTGCCTCCTTTGCAGCTCTGGGATGGGACTGTGCCTCAACAATGCTCCTCCCAGGCAGGACTTTGTGTACCCCACGGTGGCCCCGGGCCAGGCCTACGACGCCGACGAGCAGTGTCGCTTCCAGTACGGAGTTAAATCCCGCCAGTGTAAATACGGGGTAGAGAGCCTTCCTGCTTTACTCTGGGTTCCCAGGGGCTGCAGGGGGGGCAAGGGGAACCCAAACCTGGGGGGAGGAGACCCCAAAGGTGAGGGTTGGGGAGGGGCAGCCCCAGGTGCAATGTCTGTGAGAGACTCGGGGGGGAAGGGAAACCCCAAAACTGGGGGAGAGGAATCTAAACTTGGGAGGGGGAAAGAGGGACCCCAAAATTGGGGTGGGACCCACAGAAACCCCCCTGGGATGCCCAAAATTGGCTCTGGGACCCCCAGAAACCCCCCTGGGATGCCCAAAATTGGCTCTGGGACCCCCAGAAACCCCCCTGGGATGCCCAAAATTGGCTCTGGGACCTCCAAAATTGGCTCTGGGACCCCCAGAAACCCCCCTGGGATGCCCAAAATTGGCTCTGGGACCCCCAAAATCGGCTCTGGGACCCCCAGAAACCCCCCTGGGATGCCCCCAAAATTGGCTCTGGGACCTCCAAAATTGGCTCTGGGACCCCCAGAAACAACCCTGGGATGCCCAAAATTGGCTCTGGGACCCCCAAAATCGGCTCTGGGACCCCCAGAAACCCCTCTAGGACCCTCAAAATTGGCTCTGGGACCCCCAGAAACCCCCCTGGGATGGCCAAAATTGGCTCTGGGACCCCCAGAAACACCCCTGGGATGCCCAAAATTGGCTCTGGGACCCCCCAAATCGGCTCTGGGACTCCCAGAAACCCCCCTGGGATGCCCAAAATCGGCTCTGGGACCCCCAGAAACCCCCCTGGGATGCCCAAAATTGGCTCTGGGACCCCCAAAATTGGCTCTGGGAACCCCAGAAACCCCCTTGGGACCCCCAAAATTGGCTCTGGGACCCCCAAAATCGGCTCTGGGACTCCCAGAAACCCCCCTGGGATGCCCAAAATCGGCTCTGGGACCCCCAGAAACCCCCCTGGGATGCCCAAAATTGGCTCTGGGACCCCCAAAATTGGCTCTGGGAACCCCAGAAACCCCCTTGGGACCCCCAAAATTGGCTCTGGGACCCCCAGAAACCCCCCTGAGATCCCCAAAATTGGCTCTGGGACCCCCAGAAACCCCCTGAGAGCTCAAAAGCCACCCAGGACCCCAAAACAACCCAAAATGCCCCAAAACAACCTCCTTGGCCAAGAAGTGACCCCCAAAACTGGCTCTGGGACCCCCAAAATCAGCTCTGGGACCTCCAAAACCCCCATGAGAGCTCAAAACACACCCAGGACCCCAAACCAGCCCCAAATGCCCCAAAGCAACACCAGGAAAACCTCCTTGGCCAAGAAGTGATGCCCACCTGGCTTCTCTGGTGTCCTCCAAACCAAGGGCACTGGCACGTTCTCCATGAGGTCGTTTCTCTGCTTCCCTCTGAGAGGATGGAGGAGGTTGTTTCCCATCCACAGGGTTGGCCCCAGCTCAGTTTTGGTGAGATTAATCCCATGGGAAGAGATGTCTTGCCTCTTCCTGATGTCTTGGCTGCTGCTGGTGCCCAGGGGTTGCAGCTGAAGGCCAGGCTGGGCTCTCCTCACCCCCCTCTCTCTGTACACATATTTTCCATAGTCCTTTGTGCTGCTCACACAAACTTAGGAGGAGAAACATCTCCCAGGTGGGGTGGGGTGATGTGCTGTAGGTACATCTGAGGGCCAGCTGCCCACCTAGGCCACCCCTGCCATCACACTGCCATCCCCTGGGCTTGGAATCCAAGGAACTACTGAAAGGAAAGGGTGTTCCAGGGAAAAGAGTCTTCTTGGACCTCAGGCCAACATTTTGCTGTTCTCAACACACTGAACTTTGGCAACTGCCTGAGCAGAGTGAAGGGTCAGTGCTGAAGGGCTGATTGAATCATGGAATCCTAGAATGGATTGGGTTGGAAAAGACCTCTGAGATCATCAAGTCCAACCCTTGGTCCAACTCCAGTCCCTTTACCAGATCATGGCACTCAGTGCCACGGCCAAGCTCAGCTGAAAAACCTCCAGGGATGGGGAATCCACCCCCTCTCTGGGCAGCCCATTCCAATCCCTGAGCACTCTCTCTGCAAAGAATTTCTACCTGATCTCCAACTTCAATTTCCCCTGGCAGAGCTTGAGCCCCCCTTGTCCTATTGCTGAGTGCCTGGGAGAAGAGACCAACCCCCAGCTGGCCAGAACTTCCCTTCAGGCACTTCCAGACAGTGCTGAGGTCACCTCTGAGCCTCCTCTTCTCCAGGCTCAACACCCCCAGCTCCCTCAGCCTCTCCCCACAGCACTTGTGCTCCAGTCCCTTCTCCAGCCTCGTTGCTCTTCTCTTCTCACTTGGCTTGGAAGAGACCTCTGAGCTCATCAAGTCCAACCCTTGATCCAACTCCACTGGGATCACCAGATCATGGCACTCAGTGCCACGTCCAGTCTCACCTTAAAACCCTCCGGAATCGTGAATCCACCCCCTCTCTGGGCAGCCCATTCCAATGCCTGATTATTCTCTCTGGAAAGAATTTCTTTCTGATGTCCAACCCAAACCTCCCCTGGCAGAGCTTAAGCTGTGCCCCCTTGTCCTACTGCTGGTTACCTGAGAGAAGAAACCACCCCCCCCCAGCTGGCCAGAACTTCCCTTCAGGCAGTTCCAGACAGTGCTGAGGTCACCTCTGAGCCTCCTCTTCTCCAGGCTGAACACCCCCAGCTCCTTAACACATCCCTGTTCCTCCAGAGAAAGCAGAGGAGCAGCAGTGGGACACACAGGCTGCAGTGTGGCCTGATGGACATCCATTCCTTCATGGAAAGGGTGGTCAGGCTTTGGAAGGGGCTGCCCAGGGAGGTTTGGAGTCCTCACCTCTGGAGGTGTCCAAGGAATGTCAGGATGTGGCACTCAGTGCTCTGGGCTGGGGGACAAGGGCGGGGGGGATCAGTCCCAGGTTGGACTCGATGACCTTGAAGGTCTTTTCCAACCTAAATGATTCCATGATTCCATGTGTGCCAAGCCCTGGAAAGCTGTGAAGGAGGAAACCCATCAGTTCAGGGTTTAGTTTCTCTTAAACTGTGTGAACACCAAGCCCAGCTCTGCCATTGAAGTGAACCAGGTTATCACTTTGAACATTCATCTCTCTATAGTTAAACACTAACCCACCTCCTGGTGGACTCACTGGGTGAGCAAAGGGCAAAGTTTGGCTCTCCCTGGCCTGGTCCTGTCCTGAACATGGCCCAGGAGCCCAGAGCCTGCTGGACATGGGGCAGATGCAGCAGAAGTGATGGTATCCCATGTCAGGTGGTACCAGCTGAGTTCTGTGCCCCTCCTGAGCTGAGCCAGAGTCAGGGGAATGGGAAAATGGGAACTTCCCCCATTTATGTGCCTGTTTGCCCTGAATTTTGAACTCAAGCAGATGCTTCCTGGATATAAACAAGGATCCCAAAAGCACGAGATGTCCTTGTGATGACCCAGCCTGTCCTGAGTGTGGCTTGGGACAAACCCAAAGGGCACAAGGGCTTGGATAAATCCGGGTCAATGTCAGTCCACCCATCCTGTAAACAACTCCAGAGGGGTGGCACAAGCAGGGCAATGCCCCTTCCTCCTCCATGCCAGGGCAGTGGGTCATTAATGGGAATAATGAGGACAGAGAGAGCAGATGTTGCTGAATCAAGGCCAGGTTGGATGAGGCATTGAGCAACCTGGTCTGGTGAAGGTGTCCCTGGTCAGAACTAGGGGATCTTCAAGGCCCCTTCCAACCCAAACCATCCCATGGTTCCATGATGGAAGCTGGGAGGGCACCGGGAAGCCCTTGGTGTCAGAGAGAAGGTTGGATGAGGCACTGAGCAAGGTGTCCCTGATCAGAACTAGGGGATCTTCAAGGTCTTTTCCAACCCAAACCATGCCATGAATTCCATGATGGAAGCTGGGAGGTCACCAGGAAGCCCTTGGTGTCAGAGAGAAGGGACTGTACAGGAGCTCCCAATACCCCAAAGTCACTCTGGCTCTGCAGGAGCCTCAGGGAAGGGTTGATGCCTGTTGAAGATGGAACAGACACTCCTTTCCCTGCTCAAAGGCAGCTACAGCTGAGCTTGGATGAAGGACATGGAACCCAAATCCCTTCATGTCTCAGAGCCACAGCCCCCGGCACAGACTCCTCGGTGTTTTCCTGTGCCAGCTCACCCTGTGGCACTCTGTTATCCTGCCCCCAGGAGCTGGAGGGGAGCAGAGACACCCCCAGCCCATCTTTTGACTCCTCCTGGTACCAGCACAGAGGATTGCCAGTGGTTGAGTGTGCCAGTCTGGTGAGGGTGTTGGTGGCATCACTGGCTGCTCCGTGCCCAGCAGGAATGACCTGCTGGAAGGCTGAACTCAGCCCTGGGACGTGATGGACAGGCTGGCACAGCCTGGGGGCAGTTGGCCAGACCTGCCTGGTGGGTCACAATTCCTCAGGGGCAGGGACAAGGCCAGGTGGTCGCTGTGCTGGCACCAGAGTACCCAGCAGAGGGCATGAATATGGGTCAGTGTGTGCCCAGGTGGTCACTGTGCTGGCACCAGAGTACCCAGCGGAGGGCATGAATATGGGTCAGTGTGTGCCCAGGTGGTCGCTGTGCTGGCACCAGAGTGTCCAAGACAGGGCATGAATATGGGTCAGTGTGTGCCCAGGTGGTCGCTGTGCTGGCACCAGAGTGTCCAAGACAGGGCATGAATATGGGTCAGTGTGTGCCCAGGTGGTCACTGTGGTGGCACCAGAGTGTCCAAGACAGGGCATGAATATGGGTCAGTGTGTGCCCAGGTGGTCGCTGTGCTGGCACCAGAGTGTCCAAGACAGGGCATGAATATGGGTCAGTGTGTGCCCAGGTGGTCGCTGTGCTGGCACCAGAGTGTCCAAGACAGGGCATGAATATGGGTCAGTGTGTGCCCAGGTGGTCACTGTGCTGGCACCAGAGTGTCCAAGTCAGGGCATGAATATGGGTCAGTGTGTGCCCAGGTGGTCGCTGTGCTGGCACCAGAGTACCCAGCAGAGGGCATGAATAGGGGTCAGTGTGTGCCCAGGTGGTCACTGTGCTGGCACCAGAGTGTCCAAGTCAGGGCATGAATAGGGGTCAGTGTGTGCCCAGGTGGCCACCAAGGCTCAGGGCATCCTGGTTTGTGGCAGCAATAGTGTGGCAGCAGCAGCAGGGCAGTGACTGTCCCCAGTGCTGGGCACTGCTGTGGCATCATCTCCAGTCCTGGGGGTAGTTCTGGGCCACTCAGAACAAGGAGATTGAGGGGCTGGAGAGTGTCCAGGGCAGGGAATGGAGCTGGGAAGGGGCTGGAGCAGCAGGAGCAGCTGGGGGGACTCAGCCTGGAGAAAAGGAGGCTCAGGGGGGATCTTCTGACTCTGCAATCCCTGCCAGGAGGGGGGAGCTGGGACAGGGGTTGGGCTCTGCTGCAGGGAACAGAGACAGGAGGAGAGGGAACAGCCTCAAGTTGCTCCAGAATGGGGCTAGACTGGATATTAGGAAAGATATTTTCACTGAAGGGGTGCTCAGGCACTGGCACAGCTGCCCTGGGCAGTGGTAGAGTCCCCATCACTGGAAGTGTTCAAAAAATACATGGATGTGGCACTTGGGGACATGGTTTAGTGGAGGGCTTGGCAGTGCTGTGTTGATGGTTGGACTCCATGACCTGAGAAGTCTTCTCCAACCTTCCTGAGTCCATGGTGACAGTGGCATGGCCTGTGCTGGCAGTGCTGGAGCAGCAGCTGGGGCAGTTCAGGCTCTGCTCTCACATCTCCTCAGTTCCCATCACTGACACTGTGAACCTCTTCAAGACTTCCATGTATAACCCAAGTCATGTCCAGCTCCTCCCTGAAAAACAGCAAGTTTTCCATTAGGAAGAGGAGCAGGATGGTGCCTGGGCAGGGAGCTCAGGAAACTGGATTTTAGGTGTTGCTTTGCAGTTTGCAGGTGTTGAAGTCCAGCCTGGTTGATGGAGTGACACAGCAGGTCCAAAGGGTCTGGACTTCCTGATTTAGCTGCCTCTGACACACTTTGGGGTGGGTCCTGGAACAGCCAAGGGAACACTTTTCTTTGCTGGTGCTCTGAGAGGTCAGGATGGTTTGAAGCTCAGGATCTGCAGCTCAGGAAGTCTCCTGGAAAGACTCCTGGAGTCCTCAGCCCAGTGTCACTCAGTGGACCCAACTGCACCGAGGGCAGCAGTGCCCAGCTCTGGAGCTGCTGAAGGGCTGGCTCAGAGTCTGGAAATACTCTGATTATTCTGAAAACAGCTCTGAGTCTTCCAGAGGTGTCTTCCCTTTGGGCCTGTGGGGCTGGCTGGGGATGGGCAGCACTCAGCTGGTCACACTGAGCTGCAGGGACAGGTGACAGATGTGCTGTGCTGGTGCTCCCAGGCAGTCCCAGATTCCTGCAGAGGCACAGCTGGATCCTTATGGAGTAGGGCAGGTGCTGGGAATGGCTCAGACCCCAAACTGGGAGCATCCCCCAGCCCTGGGGAGCAGCTGTGGCTCTTTGGGCTTTGCTTTTACCCCTTGAGAGAGTTTCCTTCATGGACAGTGAGAAGCTGTTTGGGATTTCCACATCTAACCCAAACCATGGCAAGCTGCTCCCTGCAAAACTCAGGTTTTCCAGAGGTTTTTTCATTAGGAATAGCAGCTGGATGGGGACCAGGCAGAACACTCAGCTCTGGATTTGAGGTGTCAGCCCTGGGGAGGGGGCCAGATGGAGGACAGTGGGATGAGCTCAGGCCTCAAGGAGATGTCCAAGGAGAGGTGCCCTCTGTGGCCAACACTTGAAGAGGTGGCTCTGGCAGCTGAGCTCAGTGAACCCTCCCATCTGGAGAACTACAGGCCTGGGAGAAGTGCCTGGGCTTAGCCCAGAGAAGGGGGTGCCCAATCAGTGCCCTTGGGGCAACACCTCTCTGGGTTTGGTCTCATTCTGCCCCCACCAAGTTGAAGACACTTCCTGTGTCCCAGCCCAGCTTGTGCCACCCAAGCACTCAAAGGTGCTGCTTCCCCAGCCTTTCATGCCCTCCCACGAGCAAACCCTAATTCTGGTTTTGTTTCTTTGTCTCTCCCCTCCTCTCTGCCCCCAAACCTCTCTCTTTGCAGGAAGTCTGCAGTGAGTTGTGGTGTCTGAGCAAAAGCAACCGCTGCATAACCAACAGCATCCCCGCTGCTGAGGGCACCATCTGCCAAACCAACACCATTGACAAGGGGGTAAGGCAGCCCAGGGGCACGGGGGAGAGCTGGCACGGAGGGCTTGGATCCCTCTCCAGCAACAGTGGGATTATTGTTTGCACTGGGGAGGGAGGAGTTGATTTAAGAGCACCCACCAGCCCGCCCGACCCTTCCTGGAGCCATCCCCACCCTCCCTGCTGGCATGGAGGGAGCCTGGCATGTGCCAGGGAGCCCAGGGCTGCCCACAGCCACCCCAAAGCACAGACCAGCTTGTGTAAGGCTGGAAGGTGGACTATGAAATCCCTGCTCTTTGCAAGCTCTTGGGTCTCACCCACGAAGCACAGGAGGGTGACCTCAAACAACACCACGTTCTTCAGATGAACCTCTTGGCCCCAGGTCTGCTGGAATGTCCTGGCAATGCTGAGGAAAAAAAAGGGATTTTCCCTCAGTTTACCCAAGAGGGTCAGTGGCTTTGCAACATGTTTTCAGAGGAACTTGTGAAAAACTGGCTAAATATGATGAAACTTTTGTTTTTCACGCTCAGCTGAGGGAGAAGGGCAGGATTTTTCCCAACTGTGTATTTTTGAATGTGAATTTTGACTTGATCCTTCATAGAACTTCATTCCCTGCTCCTCCCACACCCCTTTGCATCAGTATAAAGGGAATGGGCAGCATTGCTAAAACAAAGAAAACAAAACTGAATAATGGTTGAGACAATGGAGACTCAGAGCTGGGACATTCCCCATTCGATGTTTTTCCAAGAAATTCGGGAAAATTGTCAAATCCTTCAGGAGCTGGAGAAGCTGATGTGCAGGAATGAGGGTGGCTTTGACAAATTCCTTACTCTTTGCAAGCACTTCTGCTGGAAACCAGGTCAGAGAGGAGCAGAGCTCCTGGGGCTGCACATCCCTCCTGCTGCACACTCACCACAGACAATGGCATTTTTTCCCTACTAGTCATCCTTTTTCTTTTCTTTTTTTACCAGCTTCTCCCACTTTTAAATATCCCTTTCCCCACTCACCAGTTGTTTTGTGAGGAGGGTTCTTCAAAAGCTTTGAGAGAAGTGAAGTGAAGAAGTTGCAGCTCCTCACAGGACCATTCCCAGTGAGGATCTTGGCTCAGTTTGAACCCCCAGGTCCCTTCCTGGGTTTCTGCTTATCCTTTTTTAATCCAGGAAGTGATTTGATGCCCTTGGGTGGAAGAAGATGCCCCTTTGTGTTGAGTTTGTGCCTGGTGCCTCCTGGGGGAGCCCCCAGAACTCACCTCTTGGCTCTCCAAGGTCTTCCTTGGCTTTTCCCTTCCTGCTGGTGAGAGTAGAGGGAAGGATGAGGGAATTTAAGGAATTTCAGGCATGCAGGATTAAAGCAGAGATGAGTTCCTGTGCCCTGGCACCCAGCTGGGGAGGCAGTGAGGGGAGCCAAACCCTGCTGGGTAGTTCCTGTGCCCACACCCCAGACCTCTGTTGGTTCCTCCTCCAAAGTTCTCCCTGGGTTCTTTTATTAACTGCTCTCCTGTGGTTGTTGTGGCCTCACCTGGCTCACCCAGAACCCACAGTGGGTGACCTCAGATCTGGAGGGGCCCCATCAGCCTGGCAGCTTCAGCATCTTTCTGGTTCCTTCTCTGCCTGATTTGCTTTTTTTACATTATTTTTATTTAAATTTTCATTAATCAAGCACTTCTTAGCCAGGTTATGGTCAGTGCACCCTGTGAGGAAACCTTTCATTGCACACCCTCCCTCCCCACGTGCCCCCAGCTCACATCTGGTCTCACATCTGGTCTCACATCTGGTCTCACATCCAGGACATGGCCCTGGTTCCTGCAGGAGAGGGAGGTGGGATCTGCTCCTGAGTGAGGACAGAGCCCATCACTCAATCACAGACCATCCTGAGTTGGAAGGGACCCACCACTGATGCTCTGAGGATCCCTGAGTGCCTGGTGGGTTTGGAGGGGCTGTGCCTGCAGAGCATCTCCTCCCTGTGGGATCCTCCTTTGGAGAGGTCCTGTGTGCAGGAGGTCCCTCCTGTGCCTGCAGAACATCCCTGTGGGATCCTCCTTTGGAGAGGTCCTGTGTGCAGGAGGTCCCTCCTGTGTCTGTAGAACATTCCATGTGGAATCCTCCTTTGGATCCTGGTGTGCAGGAGGTCCTTCCTGTTCCTGCAGAACATTCCATGTGGGATCCTCCTTTGGATCCTGGTGTGCAGGAGGTCCCTTCTGTTCCTGCAGAACATCCCTGTGGGATCCTCCTTTGGAGAGGTGCTGCTGTGCAGGAGGTCCTTCCTGTTCCTGCAGAACATTCCATGTGGGATCCTCCTTTGGATCCTGGTGTGCAGGAGGTCCCTCCTGTTCCTGCAGAGCATCTTCTCCCTGTGGGATCCTCCTTTGGAAAGGTCCTGTGTGCAGGAGGTCCCTTCTGTTCCTGCAGAACATCCCTGTGGGATCCTCCTTTGGAGAGATCCTGTGTGCAGGAGGTCCCTCCTGTGCCCACAGAACATCTCCCTGTGGGATCCTCCTTTGGATTCCTGTGTGCAGGAGGTCCCTCCTGAGTGTTCTGGAGGCCACGGTGTGTTTTTCCTGCCCAGCTGGGCTGTCCATGGAGCTCTTGGCTCTGAAGGAGCCAGGAGAGTCCGTGCCAGCAGCTCCAGGGTGGGTTATCAGCCTCTGGAAGGAGCACACAGCAGTTTCTTCCTTCCTGGGATTATCTCAGCCCCCCAGGGCACAGTGTCCGGCTCCGTGCCCAGAGAACAGCAGTGGCTCTGGCACCATCCCACCCCCTGGCACCATCCCACCCCCTGGCACCATCCCACTCCCCTGGCACCGTCCCACCCCCCTGGCACCGTCCCACTCCCCTGGCACCATCCCACCCCCTGGCACCATCCCACTCCCCTGGCACTGTCCCACTCCCCTGGCACTGTCCCACTCCTCACATCACTGGACTCCAGGGGGTGTGGGATGCTGTCCAGGGCTGAGTGAAATATTTCCCAGGCAACTTTCCATGAGCATCTGTGCCCCAGCAGGACGTGGACAGGAGGATTCTTTAAGGATCCTCAGCAGAGCAATGACACAGCATTGCTGTTATTGCAGTTTAAGCTTTATTTTAACCTGGGCTCTTTGCAGGTCAGGTTGTTTTAGCTCATTATCCACAAAACTCCCTCTGTCCTGGGAGCAGCAGATGGAAGTGGAGGTGCCCATGTCCTCCAGGCATCCTGGCTCTGCCCAGCAGCAGCAGTTCCAGTCCAAGTGCCACCTGGGACTTGCTGCCCTGTGCTTTAGTGGACACTGAGATGTGGGTTCTCAGGTGTCCCTGTTCACAAAGTGTGTCCCCCTGATGACCCAGGATGCCTTTAGAGGAGAATCCCACAATAGCTTGGGTTGGAAGGGGTCTTAAAGCCCATCCAGTCCCACCCCGGCCATGGGCAGGGACACCTCCCACTATCCCAGGTTGCTCCAAGCCCCGTCCAACCTGGCCTTGGACACTCCCAGGGATGGGGCAGCCACAGCTGCTCTGGGTAATCTTTTCCAGTGCTTCACCACCCCACAGAAGTGGAGATGTGACCTCCTTGCCCGTGGCTGCCTGTTCCATGGGGTGGTGCCCCAGGGGCTGGGAGTGGGGACATTGGGCCCACCATCCCTGCAGACCCCAAGTACCTTTTGTTACACAGCTGTGTGACTTGGAGAGGGTGCCAAGGGAGAGGTGAGTGCCCTCTGCCACGGAGAGCTCCGCTGGGCAGAGCATGGTGCTGATAACTCCATGATTGCAGGTTCAATCCCTGTGCAGACCATTCAGTTAAGAGTTAGACCTGATCATAGAATCATAGAATCATAGAATCGATTGGGTTGGAAAAGACCTCCAAGATCATCGAGTCCAACCCTTGGTCCAACTCCAGTCCCTTTACCAGATCATGGCACTCAGTGCCAAGTCCAATCTGTGTTTAAAAATCTCCAGGGATGGTGAATCCACCCCCTCTCTGGGCAGCCCATTCCAATCCCTGAGCACTCTCTCTGTAAAGAATTTTTTTCTGACCTCCAACTTCAATTTCCCCTGACAGAGCTTGAGCCCCCCTTGTCCTATTGCTGAGTGCCTGGGAGAAGAGACCAACCCCCAGCTGGCCAGAACTTCCCTTCAGGCAGTTCCAGACAGTGCTGAGGTCACCTCTGAGCCTCCTCTTCTCCAGGCTCAACACCCCCAGCTCCCTCAGCCTCTCCCCACAGCACTTGTGCTCCAGTCCCTTCTCCAGCCTCGTTGCTCTTCTCTGGCCCCGCTCCAGCCCCTCAATCTCTTGCCTGAACTGAGGGGCCCAGAACTGAACACTCAAGGTGTGGCCTCCCCAAGGCAGAGTCCAGGGGAAGGGTCACTGCCCTGGGCCTGCTGGCCACGCTAGTTTGGATCCAGACCAGGATCCCCTTGGCCTTCTTGGCCACCTGGGCACACTGTTGACTCATGTTGAGCTTCCTGTCAATTAGTACTCCAAGGTCCCTCTGCCTGGCTGCTCTCCAGCCACTCTGTGCCCAGCCTGGAGCGCTGCAGGGCTTGGGGTGGCCAAAGGGCAGGACCTGCACTTGGCCTTGTTGAACTTCATCCCATTGGAATCAGCCCATCCCTCAAGTCTATCCAGATCCCTCTGCAGAGCCCTCCTGCCTTCCAGCAGGTCGACACTCCCAACTTGGTGTCAGCAGCAAATTTGCTGATGATGGACTCAATCCCCTCATCTAAATCATCAATAAAGATGTTAAACAGGACTGGACCCAACACAGACCCCTGGGGAACACCACTGGTGACCAGCTGGATGCAGCTCCACTCACCAGCACTCTCTGGGCCCGACCCTCCAGCTCAGAATGTTCTGTGATTCTGAACCTTGGTGTCCTGGGTTGAGCTGGCAAATCACCAGCTGTCCAGGACAGGGTGAAAAGGGTTCTTCCTCCCCCCAACCAGCCAAGGGAAGAGAAGAGGGAGAGAGGGAAAAAAACTTCTAAAACCAGGTTTATGCTGAAACTAACTACATGTATTTATACAGAAAAGAGAAAATTAAGAGGAAACTACAATGTAACACACACTTACACAAGTTACATGTATATAACAAGGCATAACTTCCCACTCCCCAATGAATACAAAGCCCATTACTCTAAATTCTTAAGCACTCCAAAAGACATTCAGCAAGAAGGAGAAAGTATAACAACAAAATATTTCTACTTCTCTGAATGCAAACAAAATGCAAGCAGAGGCAACAGAAGCAGGGCCCAGCATAGTAGAGGAGCTGCCAGATGTCCTCCTCTTAGTGCAGCCATGATGGAACTGACCAAGCCACTCCCACACACTGGATTTTACCCCCTTTGAGATGATGTAGTATGGTATGGAATACAATATTATTGGCTGGAAGGAGTCAGCTGTTAGCTGGCTCAGCCCAGCTTAAATCAGCTGACAATCCTAGGCCTAGCTGAACTTTAAAACCTAAGTTTAGGCCCACCTGCCTAAACCCATAACACTTGGCTCCAAGGCCAACACAGCTCCAAGTTCAGGTTCCCCAGGGTCAAACCTCACCCCAGCCCTGCCCTGGCTGCCCTGCCCAGGGGAGGCTCTGGGAGAAGGACACCGTGTGCTGGGGGTCATTCAGTGCTCTCTCTTTCCACAGTGGTGTTACAAGAGGGAGTGTGTGCCTTTTGGAACCCGACCCGAGGGCGTGGATGGAGCCTGGGGGTCCTGGTCCTCCTGGGGGGAGTGCAGCAGGACGTGTGGTGGTGGCGTGTCCTCGTCCGTGCGCCACTGCGACAGCCCTCGGTGCGTGTTGGGGTGGGGGCTCAGCCTGGCACTGCCACAGCCAGCACTGCTCAGTGCCATGGGGAAGCACAGCCAGGGCTGTTCTCAACTCCTGGAGGGTCTTGGTGTTGTGCTGGTGGTGGACCTGCAGATACAAACCCAACCCCACCTGTGAAACCCCACTGTGCTCATCCAGCCCAAACCCTCTGATTCTGTCACTTCAGCACCACCAGTACCTGCATCTTCCCCTCCCTGTGGGATTTTGGGATACTTGGAGCTGTTTGGGTGCCAGAGGTGGATCCCTGGGAAATGTGGGGAGGTGTCCATGTCAGAGATCACACCCCCAGGGAACAGCTCCCTCTTGTTCCCCCTGCCTCTGGTGCTTTGTTGTCAGGCACCTCATCCCATCCCATCCAGTGGGATCAGCAGGGTTGGGAAAGTCAAGGTGCTCCTGCAGACTTGGGGCAGCCAACACATCTCACTGGCCTGAGGTGGTTCCATAATCTCATTCCTGGCTTTGACAGGCCCACCATTGGAGGGAAGTACTGCCTGGGCGAGAGGAAGCGCTACCGCTCCTGCAACACTGACGTGAGTAGTGCCCGGCTGGCAGGGCTGTGCCCCAGCCAGGGCTGGCATGGGACCTCTCCACACAGGGCAGGGTGTTCTGTGCAGCTGTGGGGCCCACGGGGGCAAACCAGGGTGTTCCAGCAGCAACCCCACAGCGGGGAGCACCGAGCAGGACCGAGCACGTCCATGGGCTGGCTCAGGTGGGTGGGTGGTTTGTACCCACCGGGCTTTGGCATCAAGAGGGGCCCAAAAAGATAATGAGGCAAAGGAGGAGATCAGAGGCTTCCAACACTGACACGGCAGCAATGCCTCTGGCACACTGCAGGGTCTGGTCAGGTGAGAGCAGCTCATGAAATGCCAAACAGGACTCTGAGGGTTAAACCTCAAGGGGAGCAGAGAAAGAGCTGAGGGGTAGAGATGTTCAGGGAGCGTTGGACATGGACAATGGCAGGTTTAACATCCAGAGGGTGGTGGGGATGAAAGTAGATGGATCCTGTTGCTTCCCTGGAGGGAGCTTTGGACATGGACAATGGCAGTTTTGACATCCACAGGCTGGTGGGGAGGAAAGTAGATGGGTCTTGTTGCTTCCCTGGAGGGAGCTTTGAACTTGGGCAATGGCAGGTTTAACATCCAGAGGTTGGTGGGAGGAAAGTAGATGGATCCTGTTGCTTCCCTGGAGGGAGCTTTGGACATGGGCAATGGCGGCTTTGACATCCAGAGGGTGGTGAGGATGAAAGTAGATGGGTCCTGTCGCTTCCCTGGAGGGAGCTTTGGACTTGGGCAATGGTGGGTTTAACATCCAGAGGTTGGTGGGGATAAAGGTAGATGGGTCTTGTTGCTTCCCTGCAGGGAGCTTTGGACCTGGGCAATGGCAGCTTTGACATCCACAGGCTGGTGGGGAGGAAAGTAGATGGGCCCTGTTGCTTCCCTGGAGGGAGTTTTGGACTTGGGCAATGGCAGCTTTGACATCCAGAGGGTGGTGAGGATGAAAGTAGATGGGTCCTGTTGCTTCCCTGGAGGGAGCTTTGGACTTGGGCAATGGCAGGTTTAACACCCAGAGGGTGGTGGGGATGAAAGTAGATGGGTCTTGTTGCTTCCCTGGAGGGAGCTTTGGACATGGACAATGGCAGGTTTAACATCCAGAGGGTGGTGGAACAAAGGTAGATGGGTCCTGTTGCTTCCCTGGAGGGAGCTTTGGACTTGGGCAATGGCAGGTTTAACATCCAGAGGTTGGTGGGAGGAAAGTAGATGGGCCCTGTTGCTTCCCTGGAGGGAGCTTTGGACTTGGGCAATGGCAGGTTTAACATCCAGAGGGTGGTGGGAGGAAGGTAGATGGGTCCTGTTGCTTCTCTGGGCTTCTGAGGGGTGGCTCACAAGTGTCACACCTCAGACAGAGCACCTGAGTGCTGCTGGTCTTCAAATCATGTCCAGCTTTGCAGGAGGAAACCTCCTGCTGTCCCTACAGCTGTGCCCAGTGTCAGGGCTGGTGTCCCTCTCCTCAAGGGGCTGGTGTCAATGTGCCAGCAGCTCGGTGGGCTGCCCCAGCCCTGCCCTGACCACTGGTGTGTCTCCAGGACTGCCCACCCGGCTCCCAGGACTTCCGAGAGCTGCAGTGCTCCGAGTTCGACAACGTGCCCTTCCGAGGGAAGTACTACACCTGGAAAACCTACCGTGGAGGTGAGACCTGGGGCTGGGCCACACCTGGGATTGCTCTCCCTCATGCTCTGCAGGGACAGGTCTCGTGGTCCAAGGGCTCTGGGGGACAGTAAGTCATGATTCCCACTAGCAAGATCCCACAGGCTCCTGGGATGTGGTGCCACCCCCTCACATGGCTGTGGGTTGGTGGGCACCCCTCTGGGCACCTGCTGTGCCCCCACCCGGGGTCACTGTCTTGGGCTGGGCTGGCAAAATGCCCAACACAGGTCAGAGCTTCCCTCCCCCCATTGAGAAAAGGGAGAAAGGAAAAAAAATGGAAACTCAAACTAGGTTTAAACTTAAACTAATTATATGTATTTATACAGAAAATAGAAAATTGAAAGAAAACTACAATATAACACACACACAAGTTTGATATAACAACAATTTTCTACTTCCCACCAAAACCAGATTTCATCACTCCAGATTCATAAAGCACCCCAAAAGACACCCAGCAAAGAACAGAAAGAAAGAATAACAATAAAGTGTTTCTAGTTCTCTGAACTAAAATAAAATTCAAAGTGGCAGTGGCAGCAGCCAAGGCCCAGCACAGCAGGACCTCCTGCCTCTACTGCAGCCATGATGCCAACTGAGAAACTCCTCCTACTCCAGCTTTTATATTTTGAGATGATGTTGGAATATGGTATGGAATACCACTGGCCAGTAGTGTCAGCTGGCCCAGCCCAGCTCAAGTCAGCTGATAGACTCAGGCTTACTCTGAAATCTAAAGCTTAAATTTAGGCCTACATGAGCTAAACCCATAACAGTCACCTGCTCCTTTAGTTCACTGCTCTGCCAGAACCAATCCCAGCATTGTGGGAGCTGTTCAGCTTCTTCCCACAAATCTGTGTCCTTGACTGCAGAGGGAGCAAAGAGGGTCATGGGTGAGAGAAGGGAGTGTTGGTGGCTGGTACCTGATGGGGAGAAAACAGGGCAGGGCAGGCACAGATGGAGGGATGGGAAGTGGTGGATCCTCCAAAGAGCAGCATTTCCCTCTTGCCAAGGTCAGCCCCGTGTCCTGCAGAAGGTCCAGCAAGGAGAGGGGGCAGGAGGAGGCCCCTGTGGCAGAAATCTCTTAATAATGAGAAGGAACAGCACATCTCCTTCATGGAGTTAATGAACTTGACTGGGGAAATCCTTCCCAGCTGTGTCAATAGTACAGCTCCCAGGGGGCTCCTGCAGCTGGAGCAGATGTGCTGAGGCTGCAGGGGATGGATCAATGAAAATGGAATACAATTGTGGAGTCACACAAAGCCCCCAGTGGATGCCGAGGTGGAGCACAGCCCTGCAGGCTGGAGCTGCCCTCGCTCAGACCTCTCTGTTCCCCAGCGTGGCCCAGTGCTTGGAGTCCAGGGAATGGTTGGGCCAACATCAGCCCTTGAGTTATAATCAGATTCTCATCTGGATTTTTGCTTTGGCTTTCAAGAAGAGCCCCTTCCTCTCTCTCTGCTTTGGCTTCCTCTGCCATAAAAGAAGGTGATGAAACCTGTCCCCTTCCCAGACCACAAGTGTGGGGACAGTCATGTCTTGGGGGGATCTGGGAGGTCCCTCTCAGCTCTCCAGGTTGGCTGTGGGGAATGATCATCTCTGGATGTGTCCAAGGCCAGGTTGGACAGGGCTTGGAGCAACCTGGGCTGGTGGAAGGTGTCCCTGCCCATGGCATGGGGTTGGACTAGGTGGGCTTTAAGGTCCCTCCCAACCCAAACTCCTCTGTTTCTATGACTGTGACTTTGGCACCATGAGCATCTTCCCATGCCTGTGGGATTTTGGGATACTTGGAGCTGCTTGAGTGTCAGAGGTACATCTGTGGGTGATGTGGGGAGGCCTCTTGCACCTCCACCATCTCCATGTCACATCAGACCCCCAGGGAACAGCCCCCTCTTGTCTTCCCCTTGGCACTGATGCTTTGCTGTCAGGCCCTGTATTTCCCCCTTGCAGCCCTTGTGCCATCAGACACCCCTACCCAGCCCTGGGGAGGCAATGAAGGCTGGTCCTCATCTCCCTCACTCCCTGCTGGGCTCTTCCAGTGTCCCTCCCTCCCCACTGGCACAAGCAGCCCCCCAGAATCCACGTTAGCAGCCTCATCCCTGGGCATTCCACCCTCCAGCTGGCAGCATGTCTGCTCCTCGGGTCATTTGTGGGCACATGTCCCCACTTTGGGAGCTGTTCAGCACCCTGGTCCTCTGCTGAGCCCCATTCCCTGCTCAGCTCAGCCTCTGCCCTCAGCCCAGCACCCTGGAGCTCCCAAAAAGGGGGCAGTGCCTGTGCCCCAGCAGAGGCTTCACCCCACATTTATTGGGGAAATATCCCAGGCATGGAGCATCTCCAAAAAACAAGGATCACCCCACTAATTCTGAGGGGGGACACCAATCCTGCAGGGAGTTTGGGAAGGGAAGGAGCCACCCTGGAAGCCTGGCACCACTGGGTCACTGGGATGTGCATGGGGCTGGCACACCCTGTTTTCCTGGCACTGATTTCCAGTGGCCCCAAGCCCAGAGCCTGGGACTGGGAAATGCTTGACAGGGCTGAGCCCAGGACTGGGAGATGTTTGGAAGGGCTGAGCCCAGGACTGGGAGATGTTTGGAAGTGCTGAGACCAAAGCCTGGGAGATGTTTGGAAGTGCTGAGACCAAAGCCTGGGAGATGTTTGGAAGTGCTGAGCCCAGGACTGGGAGATGTTTGGAAGTGCTGAGCTCAGAGCTCGGGACTGGGAGATGTTTGGAAGTGCTGAGCCCAGGACTGGGAGATGTTTGGAAGTGCTGAGCCCAGAGCTCAGGACTGGGAGATATTTGGAAGTGCTGAGCCCAGGACTGGGAGATGTTTGGAAGCGCTGAGACCAAAGCTTGGGACTGAGAGATGTTTGGAGGTGCTGAGCCCAGAGCTCGGGACTGGGAGATGTTTGGAAGTGCTGAGCTCAAGACTGGGAGATGTTTGGAAGTGCTGAGCCTGGGAGTGGGAGATGTTTGGAAGTGCTGAGACCAAAGCCTGGGAGATGTTTGGAAATGCTGAGCTCAGAGCCCGAGACTGGGAGATGTTTGGTAGTGCTGAGCCCAGGACTGGGAGATGTTTGGAAGTGCTGAGCTCAGATCCCAGGACTGGGAGATGTTTGGAAGTGCTGAGCTCAGATCCCAGGACTGGGAGATGTTTGGAAGTTCTGAGCCCAGGTCCCGGGTCTGGGAGATGTTTGGAAGTGCTGAGCTCAGATCCCAGGACTGGGAGATGTTTGGAAGTGCTGAGCCCAGGACTGGGAGATGTTTGGAAGTGCTGAGCTCAGCCTGTCGGGGCTCAGAGTCAGCAGATACCTCCTGGAATGTGGCTTTAATTGCTTGTTTGTTTTGCTCGATTCGCTTCGTTATTGGTTTTGCTCTTGGCGGGTGCAGGAGCCAAGGGAGATGCAGGAGCAGCTCACGGAGCAGCGAGAGGGGTGGGGAGGGGCACAAAACAGGAGATTGCTCGTCAGAAATTGTAATAAGCCTTAATTCCTCCAAGGGAGAAGGGCAGGCAGGAGGAGCAAAACATCCTAAGAGGCAGCCAGCTGAAAGGATTGTATTTTAATAGCTGTATTAAAGATTCAGGGCACAGCTGGCTGTGCTGAGCTTGGACTACAAAGCAAAGTGAGGGGTGGGGGTAGAAGTCTGGCTGGGGAGTTCACCTCTGAAGGAGCAGGGGCTGGAGACCTGAGGGAACGGCACAAAGATGTGCCAGGGGAGGTTTAGGTTGGGTATGAGGAAAAGGTTCTTTCCCCAGAGGGTGGTGGGCACTGACCAGGCTCCCCAGGGCAGTGGGCACAGCCCCAAGGCTGCCAGAGCTCCAGGAGGGTTTGGACAATGCTCTGAGGGACAGGGTGGGATTGTTGGGGTGTCTGTGCAGGGCCAGGGTTGGATTGGATGGTCCTTGGGGGGTCCCTCCCGGCTCAGGATATTCCAGGATTCTCTGTTGTCTGTACAAGGGGAGGTAACTCATCCTCACTGTTCTTGCTGTCACCCAAATTCTGGTGACATGAAGGTGGGGAAGGGTCTGAGGAGCAGCTGAGGGCACTGGGCTTGTTCAGCTGGGGCAGAGGACACTGAGGGGAGACTCCTTGGGGGCTGCAGCTCCTCCCCAGGGAAGGTGGAGGGGCAGGCCCTGAGCTCTGCTCTGGGACCAGGAACAGGACCCAGAGAAGGGCTGGAGCTGTGCCAGGGGGTTGGGATGGATCTCAGGGAAAGGTTCTTCCCCCAGAGGGTGGTGGGCACTGACCAGGCTCCCCAGGGCAGTGGGCACAGCCCCAAGGCTGCCAGAGCTCCAGGAGTGTTTGGACAATGGGACAGGGTGGGATTGTTGGGGTGTCTGTGCAGGGCCAGAATTGGACTGATGATCCCTGTGGGCCCATTCCCACTCAGGATATTCTCTGGTTCCAATTGGTGACTGGGCAGTGCCCAGGCTGAGAGGTCCCACTCATTCTCTGAAGTGGTGGACCCACAACAGGCTCTGCAGAGCCTTTCCTGCCCCTCTGCTGCCAAATGCCCCCTGGAGCTTCCACTGAGCATCCCCCTGGTGTCCTGTGGGTGCAGGCAGAGCTGGACAGCAGAGAGCCAGGCTGGGGGCATGCAGAGCCCTAAGGCTCCCACCCCAAAAAGCACAGCTGCCCCCAGAGCACCCACACACTGGGGGAGCAGGGACTGGATCTGGGTTGCTGATGAAAGGAATTCCCATCTCCAGGAATTTCAAGGCATGTTGTGCTGTTTCAAAGGATCCTCCTGAGGTTTGGGCTCACCCTTGGCCGTGTTGCTGTGGTCAGTGTTGGTGTTGTGGGGACACAAAAGTGTCACTGGGATCACCTTAACAAGGGTGAGGTGACCAGACCACCCAAGTACCTCTTGGCCAGCTGAGGGACAAGGACACTCCAGCTGCCAAGAGATGCTGGGCAGTGCTGCCAGTCTCCTTTCCTCTGGGGTGGTGGCCTGGCTGGCAAGGGCAAGTCCTGCCTGGAAGTTGTCACCAGGGAGGGTGTGCTGGGGACTTTTGCAGCCATCAGGATGCAGGTGCCAACTCAGGGTCACTGCTCTGTCCCCTCTCTCCTTTTCCACTTTCCCTCTCCCCATTTCTCTTCCACAAGATTTTTAAAGGCAGAAATGCACCATCTGGAAGCCTTTCCCAAGGGATTACATGAGCAGAGCCAGCAGGGACTCATCCCATGTGGAGTGTCAGCTGAGTGACAGCGTGACCACAGGACCCCAATCCCTGCTCTGTGCACGGACCCCCAAGTGCAGCCCCTTCTCTTGGCTCTCTCAGTGGTGGGTGCTGAGTTTCCCCTGCTCAGCAGCTGCTCCCCAGGCTGCCAGACCTTCTCCAGGGGCTTGCCCAGGCATCCTGCTCCACAACATGCCTCCAAGCTGCTGAATTCCCCTCTCGTGTCTCCTCCTGCTCCTCCCTCTCCAGGCTTTGCTCTTTCTTCCCCCCAGCTGTGCTCAGATGGTGCCAGACACAGCTGGGCCACCCCTCCCCTCCCTCCCAGGCCCAGCTGGGCCACCCCTCCCCTCCCTCTGCCCCTTTGATGTGCTGTATCCACTTGCCAGATTTGCAGATATCAGTTGCCCCCATCTCAGGGGTTTCCCAGCCCTGGCACGAGGATCAGGAGTGTTGGTGGTGCCAGCCACGGCTCAGGCAGCTCTGCCAGGGCCATGCAGGGCTGCTGGGTGTCCTTGGGGTGCTCAGTAAAGCTGGAAAATGGCACAATCCACTCCAGCATTTGATAAAATCCCATGGCAGGAGGCAGAGAACTGCTGAGCTGTGTCCTTCCATGTCCTGCTCCCGGGCACTGTAAGCTGATATCCAGCTGGCCAGCCCCTGTTCCTTGGATGATGCTTTGGCAAGGGGTGTTGGGGAATGGATCTTTGAGCTGTAACTTGAGCATCCTTCCCCTTCATCCTCACACTGCTGTCATTACCTTTGCTGTGAAGGACTTGAACACAAAGAAATGGTTGCTCTGGCCCAGTAACTGGTCTGGGAGTTGAAAAACTTGGTTGCTCTCATCTAGCAGCTGAAAAAAACCCCTTGGGCAAGTCACTGAAGAGCTTCTGCCTTGGTTTCCCTGCCTGTAAAGAGGGCACAAGGGTGGTGACAACCCTTGTAAAGTGCAGGATAAGAGCAGAGCAGTTGGTTTCCTTCCCCATCACACACAGCCTGTGTCTCCCAGGAGGGACAGTGTCCCAACAGGGCTCGGTGTCCATCTCAAGGGCCTTGATGTGGTGCCTGGGCCCTTCTTCTCAGCAGGGGCATCCTCCTGGCTCTCTGTGGGGGTGACAGTGTGTGGATTCCCTGATGTCTGAAGTAATTGATGGAGAGATTGAGATGGAGCAGTTCAGAGTGTGTCCTTGAAGGAAAGAAATTTGGAGTGCACCCTTAAAGAGGAGCCACCTGTGGAATGTGGGATACCTTGTAATCAGTAGGATGTTTCCATGTATGCTTGGTGAACTGAGTAACCAACAGACATGTTGGATACACCAGGAGATAAAAGGTGAAGCTGTAACTAAAAATAAAGCTCTAAGCTCTACGTTGTCACCCCTCTGATGGAGCCTTCTGATGCTGCTGTGCCTGATCTCTTCTGACCATCATTTCACCCCTTCAAATGGTGACCCCAACAGCTCTCCATGTCTCTCCTGTCTCCTTGGTGGCCCCATTTGACCCTCTGCTCCTTCCCCAGGGGGTGTCAAAGCCTGTTCCCTCAACTGCCTGGCCGAGGGCTTCAACTTCTACACGGAGCGGGCGGCGGCCGTGGTGGACGGGACGCCGTGTCGACAGGACTCCAACGACATCTGTGTCAACGGGGAGTGCAAGGTGCTGCTGGTGGCTGGGCAGGGGTGGGCAGGCAGGGGCAGACCCCCAGGCATGGCAGAGCTGCCCTCAGCCTGCCCACACAGATGTGGCAAAGGTGGAGGGCTGGGGGAGTTCACCTGGAGAAGAGAATTGAGAGCCCCTTCTAGAGCCTAAAAGGGCTCCAGGAGAGCTGGAGAGGGACTGGGGACAAGGGATGGAGGGGCAGGACACAGGGAATGGCTTCCCATGGACAGAGGGCAGGGTTAGATGGGATATTGGGCAGAAATTCTTCCCTGTGAGGGTGGGCAGGCCCTGGCACAGGTTGCCCAGAGAAGCTGTGGCTGCCCCATCCCTGGGAGTGTCCAAGGCCAGGCTGGACAGGGCTTGGAGCAACCTGGGCTGGTGGGAGGTGTCCCTGCCCATGGCAGGGGGTTGGAACAAAATGATCTTCCAAGTCCCTTCCAACCCAAACCATTCCATGATTCTGTGATTCCCAGAGAGGCAGGAGCTCACCCACA
This sequence comes from Pithys albifrons albifrons, assembly GCF_047495875.1. NCBI lineage: Eukaryota > Metazoa > Chordata > Aves > Passeriformes > Thamnophilidae > Pithys > Pithys albifrons. The sequence continues at coordinate 3,431,315 of NC_092484.1, forward strand.
CTGGGCTTGTGCCCATCCACTCTCCGGGCACTGGGGCTGTGTTTGGCTGTGTCAGTGCTGGGCCTCTGCTGTTCCAGCCTGTGCAGCCCCAGGCACTTGATATTCCCCTTGAAATGGAATCTGGAGGGGCCATAAAAGTTTAATTACAAGCAAGCACTGTGGGAGTGGTGAATGTCCCCCAGCAGGCAGGCAGACAGACAGACAGACAGGCTCCCTCTGTCTCTGTCTGCCTCCCTTCCTGTGTCTCTGGGATCTCTTTGTCTCCATGGGCCAAAAGGGGAATTGCTCCATAGGTGGCCACAGCCATGTTGGTGACCCCCATGATCCCCCTCGGGCTGTGGAGACAGAGCTGGAGGCTCCACAGGGACACATCAGCTGCAGGGACACAGCTTTGCTTGGGCTGCTGCAGCTCCAGCAGCTCAGCACAGGCACCCCAAGCTCTGCCTTATCCCAGACATGGGATTTCTGCCTGAACCCCTCCCAGCCTTGGCGAGAGAGACCCCCAGAGCTGTCCCTGGAGAGCAGTGGCAGAGGAGATGCTGCTGAGTGGAGTGTGATAAAGTCCAGGATGGGCTTCCTGGGCTGCTGCAGATCAGCTGTGGGGAGGAAAAGGTCCCATCAGGATAGCTAATTCCCTGCTGCTCCTTCCTCCAGCACGTGGGCTGTGACCGTGTCCTGGGCTCTGACTCCAAGGAGGACAAGTGTCGTGTGTGTGGGGGAGATGGGAGCTCCTGTGAGACCATCGAGGGCGTCTTCAACCAGTCCCTGCCAGAGGGAGGTAGGCAGTGAGTGGCCTGGCCAGTGCCACCCACCCTCAAATCCCTCCTCAACTTCCCCTGCTCCTGGGCATGCACAGGACAGGCAGGGACATATCCCAGAGAAACGCCCCAAGGGGCAGGACTGCGCTGCCAGCAGGGAGCAAATCCCTCCTGTCCACCCACCAGGCTGTGCCCCTGTCACTGCTGGCACCCAAATTCCTCAAAGAGAGCTCCAAGATCCTTCTCCCCTTCCCCAGCTCACACTGCCCTAGAGCCCGGCTTGGGAGATGCCCATGGAGATTCCAGTTCCACAGCACCTTCCCAGAACTGCCAATCCCATCACCACATGGCACAGCCAGCAGGGCACTGTCCTGTTACCCCAGAGACAGGATGGGGCTCACCCTCCATTGCCAGTCCCATCACCACATGGCAAAGCCAGTAGGGCACTGTCCTGGTGTCCAAAATGCTTTTCTCCATCATTTGGTGTTACCCCAGAGACAGGATGGGGCTCACACTCCATTGCCAGTCCCATCACCACATGGCACAGCCAGCAGGGCACTGTCCTGATGCCCCAAATGCTTTTCCCATCATTTGGTATTACCCCAGGGACAGGATGGGGCTCACACTCTCACCCACCCCAGGGCAGTGCTGGCTGCAGGCTCAGGGGCAGAGCATCCATGGTCACCAGCCCCACATTGTTTCACGGGTCATGAGGAGGTGATCCAGATTCCCAAGGGCTCCATCCATTTTGACACCCAAATCCCTGACAGAGAGCTCCAAGCTCCTTACCCCTTCCCCAGCTCACACTGCCCTAGAGCCAGGCTTGGGAGATGCCCATGGAGATCCCAGTTCCACAGCACCTTCCCAGCACTGCCAGTCCCATCACCACGTGGCACAGCCAGCAGGGCACTGTCCTGTTACCCAGGGACAGGATGGGGCTCACCCTCCATTGCCAGTCCCATCACCACATGGCAAAGCCAGCAGGGCACTGTCCTGTTACCCCAGGGACAGGATGGGGCTCACACTCCATTATCAATCCCATCACCACATGGCAAAGCCAGTAGGACACTGTCCTGGTGCCCAAAATGCTTTTCCCATCATTTGGTGTTACCCCAGGGACAGGATGGGGCTCACCCTCCATTGCCAGTCCCATCACCACATGGCACAGCCAGCAGGGCACTGTCCTGTTACCCCAGGGACAGGAGGGGGCTCACACTCCATTATCAATCCCATCACCACGTGGCACAGCCAGCAGGGCATTGTCCTGTTACCCCAGGGACAGGAGGGGGCTCACGCTCCCCCCCAGCCCAGGGCAGTGCTCTGGGCTCAGGGCCTGACCATTCCTGCTCACCAGCCCCACGTTGTTTCCCAGGTTATGAGGAGGTGATCCAGATTCCCAAGGGCTCCGTCCACATCGACATCCGGGAGTTGAACCTCTCCATCAACTACTTAGGTGAGATGGGGCTGGGGGATGCTGAAATCCCAGCCTGGTACCTCTTGCTCTGCCATTAATATGGTCTGGGAAAGGCCTGGCAAGGAAAACGTGGCAGTGCAGCAGGGGATGGGGTTGGGGCTCCCAGGCTGGGATTTGGGGGCAGGAGAGGGCACAGGGTCTGCTGGCAGGGCAGAGTGTCCCAGGTGTCCCCCACAGTCCCTGTGGTGCTGCCTCTGTCCTGTGCTCACCTTTAGCATCATAACCCTGAGCAAACCCCCCATTCCACCATTCCTGGCGCTGCCTGTGGCACCCTGGCATCCCCCCCCTGCCAGCGTGTTGGGCTGGGCATTAAAAATAGACCTGCTCACGTTTTCCTTGGGCTGGATTTCCCAGCCACTCTGTGTTTGCCCTTTCTGTCCTCCCAGTGTGGAGGGGTGGGCAGGGAGGAGGTGGGCAGGAGCAGGAGCCTGCCTGGGTGCTGGCACTGCTGGGAGGTCTCAGTGGGAGTCTCCTGGAGCATCACTTTGCTGGGATCAGAGATGCCAATATCCTGCCCCTTCCCAGTATGCAGGGACTCCTCGTGTCCATCCCCACCGCATTCCTGTGCTCTGAGGCACAGCCCAAATTCCCATCACTACCAACTGCTGGCACCAGGGTCTCTCCTGGCAGCTCAGTCGGAGGGAGCATCCTCCATCCTCACCAGCACGAAGGATCCTCCCTGTCCCGGGGCACGGTGGCACTGGGGTGGTTGCCAGCAGAGTGCCACAGAGCTGGTCCCGGAGCGCTGGTGGCACAGAGCGAAGGCAGAGCGTGGGAATGAGCTGGGGAAGGAGCGAGCGCTCCGATCCCCCTCTAGCGACTCACCCGGGCAAGCACAGCTGGATCTGGGCATGCACAGCCCGGCTCAGGGCACACACAGCCCGGCTCTGGGCACGCACAGCCCGGCTCTGGGCATGCACAGCCTGGTTCTGGGCAAGCACAGCTGGCTCTGGGCAAGCACAGCCTGGTTCTGGGCAAGCACAGCCGGCTCTGGGCATACACAGCTGGCTCTGGGCACACACAGCCCGGCTCTGGGCAAGCACAGCCGGCTCTGGGCATACACAGCTGGCTCTGGGCACACACAGCTGGCTCTGGGCATGCACAGCTGGCTCTGGGCATGCACAGCCCGGCTCTGGGCACACACAGCTGGCTCTGGGCAAGCACAGCTGGCTCTGGGCACTCACAGTCAGCTCTGAGCAAGCACAGCTGGCTCTGGGCATACACAGCTGGCTCTGGGCACACACAGCTGGCTCTGGGCATGCACAGCTGGCTCTGGGGACACACAGCCCGACTCTGGGCACTCACAGTCTGGCTCTGGGCACACACAGCTGGCTCTGGGCATACACAGCTGGCTCTGGGCACACACAGCCTGGCTCTGGGCAAGCACAGCTGGCTCTGGGCATACACAGCTGGCTCTGGGCACACACAGCTGGCTCTGGGCATGCACAGCTGGCTCTGGGCATGCACAGCCCGGCTCTGGGCACACACAACTGGCTCTGGGCAAGCACAGCTGGCTCTGGGCACTCACAGTCAGCTCTGAGCAAGCACAGCTGGCTCTGGGCATACACAGCTGGCTCTGGGCACACACAGCTGGCTCTGGGCATGCACAGCTGGCTCTGGGGACACACAGCCCGACTCTGGGCACTCACAGTCTGGCTCTGGGCACACACAGCTGGCTCTGGGCATACACAGCTGGCTCTGGGCACACACAGCCTGGCTCTGGGCAAGCACAGCTGGCTCTGGGCACTCACAGTCTGGCTCTGGGCACACAGCCCGGCTCTGGGCACGCACAGCCCGGCTCTGGGCATGCACAGCTGGCTCTGGGCAAGCACAGCCTGGTTCTGGGCAAGCACAGCCCAGCTCTGGGCATGCACAGTGGACTCTGGGCAAGCACAGCCAGCTCTGGGCACACACAGCCTGGTTCTGGGCATGCACAGCGGGGTCTGGGCACGCACAGCCGGCTCTGGGCAAGCACAGCTGGCTCTGGGCACTCACAGTCTGGCTCTGGGCACACACAGCCGGCTCTGGGCACACACAGCTGGCTCTGGGCACACACAGCTGGCTCTGGGCAAGCACAGCTGGCTCTGGGCACTCACAGTCAGCTCTGAGCAAGCACAGCTGGCTCTGGGCATGCACAGCTGGCTCTGGGCACTTGCGGTCTGGCTCTGGGCACACACAGCTGGCTCTGGGCACACACAGCTGGCTCTGGGCACACACAGCTGGCTCAGGGCACACACAGCCGGCTCTGGGCAAGCACAGCTGGCTCTGGGCACTCACAGTCTGGCTCTGGGCACTCACGGCCTGGCTCTGGGCACACACAGCTGGCTCTGGCCACACACAGCTGGCTCTGGGCAAGCACAGCTGGCTCTGGGCACTCACAGTCTGGCTCTGGGCACTCACGGCCTGGCTCTGGGCACACACAGCTGGCTCTGGGCAAGCACAGCTGGCTCTGGGCACTCACAGTCTGGCTCTGGGCACTCACAGCCTGGCTCTGGGCACACACAGCTGGCTCTGGGCACACACAGCCCGGCTCTGGGCAAGCACAGCTGGCTCTGGGCACACACAGCTGGCCCTGGGCATGCACAGCTGGCTCTGGGCACCTGCCCTCGCCACCAGCCCCAGCAGCCAGGACACACTTGGCACAGATGGATTTGAGCCTGCCTTGGTGGCTACAGCCTGTCACACTGCCAGGAGTCCCCACACCACCCCAGCAGCTGGGTGAGCCCCCCAGGGCATCACCTCCCCAAACTGAGGTGCCAGGCAGAGTGAGATGAGACATTGATTTTTGTTTGCCCCTCGCCCAGAGGCCACCTCTCTGTGTAGGATGAGGCTGATACCATTTACTCTCTGTCATGGCACTGCTCTGAGCCCACAGGTGAGAAGCACCTGGCTGAAGCTGGTCCAGGTGCTTCCAGCCCTTCTACTGACCTTGCTCTCCTGTCCCTGCAGCACTGAGAGGGGAGAATGGTGAATATTTCATCAATGGGAAGCTCTCCATCGATCCCCCCCGGCGCTTCGACATCGCCGGCACGACCTTCCACTACAGGAGATCCCCTGAGGAGCCTGAGTCACTGGAGGCCTTGGGACCCACCAACATCACCCTCTTTGTCATGGTTGGTAACACGGTTCCTTCAGGCCCCATCTGGTAGAGACTAAAGAGGCCTTGCCAAGTTTCCATGGGACTTTGTGAATCAGAGAATATCCTGAGCTGGAAGGGACCCCCAAGGATCATCAGTCCAACTCCTGGCCCTGCACAGACACTCCAACAATCCCACCCTGTCCCCCAGAGCGTTGTCCAAACCCTCCTGGAGCTCTGGCAGCCTTGGGGCCATGCCCACTGCCCCGGGGAGCCTGGTCAGTGCCCACCACCCTCTGGGGGAAGAACCTTTCCCTGAGATCCATCCCAACCCCCTGGCACAGCTCCAGCCATTCCCTGGGTCCTGTCCCTGGTCCCAGAGCAGAGCTCAGGGCCTGCCCCTCCACCTCCCCTCGGGAGGAGCTGCAGCCCCCGAGGAGTCTCCCCTCAGTGTCCTCTGCCCCAGCTGAACAAGCCCAGTGCCCTCAGCTGCTCCTCAGACCCTTCCCCATCTCTGTGTCCCTCCTTTGGACACTCCAACAGCTTCAGATCCTTCTTATATTGTGACCCCCAAACTGCCCCAGCACTTGAGGTGAGGCTGCCCCAGCTCAGAGCAGAGCAGGACAATCCCCTCCCTTGAGCAGGTGTGACCCCCTTGGTTCCTCATCTCTCCCTGGTCCCAGCCAGCCCTTCCAGCAAACAGAGGAGTCTCTGGGTTACACGTGGCCATTGGAGACTTCCTGAGATCCATCCCAACTCCCCTGGAGCTCTGGCAGCCTTGGGGCCGTGCCCACTGTCCTGGGGAGCCTGGTCAGTGCCCACCACCCTCTGGGAGAAGAATCTTTTCCTGATATCCAACCTAAACCTCCCCTGACTCAGCTTCAGGCTGCTGGAGTTAATCAGTTCCTGCCCTTCCTATCTGGAGGAAAGGGACACCAAGGTCAGAGGTAAATGGGGATGAATTCTCAGGTCTCCCTACTCTGCCAGGCTTTGGGATGATTTACACCTTAAGTGCAGGGGAGCTTGTTTTCTGAACCCTGTGCCACTGGTGGCTGCCACATCAATCCTGAGGGGATGTTTCCAGCTGCCCTGGGTCTTAGAGAGCTTGTGGGATGATCCAGGTGGGCACAGCCGTGCTGGACTTCACTGGTGCCTTTCTCTGCAGGTGCTGGTGCGGACGGAGCCGCAGGGGATCCGCTACAAGTTCAACGCACCCGTTGGCATGGATGGCTCCACCCAGTACTCCTGGCACTACAGCCCCTGGACCAAATGCTCCGTGCTGTGTGCAGGGGGTGAGGTTTGACCCCGGGTGGGGCTGGAGGGGACATGTGTCTGCACTGCTGGGACTGCCACCTGCCAGGTCTGGGCACCACGAGGCAGCAGCAGCTGCTCCCAGGACTCTCCACGGTGCCACCCTGCACTCAGCCAGTGTGAGGTGGTGCCAGGCAGCACAGCCCTGTGGGCAGAGTGCCAGGGCAAACAGCCTGGGTGCCATTTCCAGCTGGATGACAGGTGTGGGTGGTAGAGGTGGAATGAGATCATAGAATCATAGAATGAGTTGGGTTGGCTGGACCTTAAAGCTCATCTCATTCTACCCCCTGCCATGGGCAGGGACACCTCCCACCAGGCCAGGTTGCTCCAAGGCCAGTCTGACCTGGGATGGGGCAGCCACAGCTGCTCTGCCCAACCTGTTCCAGGGCCTGCCCACCCTCACAGGGAAGAATTTCTTCCCAATATCCCACCCAACCCTGCCCTCTGGCAGTGGGAAACCATTCCCCCTTGTCCTTCACTCCAGGCTATTTTGAACCCATTTGCTCATGCAGTGCATGGAATCCTGGAATGGTTGGGTTGAAAGGGACCTTGAAGTCCATCTTGTTCCACCCCCTGCCATGGGCAGGGACACCTTCCACTAGCCCAGGTTGCTCCAAGCCCCGTCCAGCCTGGCCTTGGACACTTCCAGGGATGGGGCAAGGACAGGTTGGCCAATCACAACAACCTCTCTGGCCTCAAATTCACGTGTGTGTGAACTGAAACACCACTGGTGCTTCCCTGAATTCCTTGGACTGGTTCCCATGGGGATTGACACAAAGCTTTGGGCCATGTCCCACGGCACTGGAGAGCCTGAGCTGCTGTTCAGAAGAAAACAGCTTCATGATGTTCCCTGTTTAAAGCTCAGGGCCGTGATCATGTGTGCTTAGACCCCAACCAAGTGTTGTCCCTTCGTGTTCCAGCTGTTCCCCTCAGTGCTGCCCAGAAAGTGCCACAAGGCCAAGCTTAGAACAGGTTTATTTGAGGGTGAGATCCTTAGAATGCTTTGATCCTCCATCCTCTGACAGGCCCTGCCTTTAGAATCATAGATTTACAGAATCATTAAGGTGAAAGATCCAAGATGATCGAGTCCAATTTGTGACCAATCCCCATCTTGCCAACCAGACCAGGGCACTGAGTGCCACAATCCAGTGGTCGACACCATCATTTCACACCATCCATTTTTCACTGGAGATGCCAGAGGAGGCCTTGATTATGAATAGAGAAGTAGCTTCAGGCTTGAGGAGCAGGGACAAGTGGCTGCTCTGTCACATCCCCCCCAGGAGCAGAGCTGTGAGGTCACTTCAGTGTGACCCTCAGCATCCCCCCCTCTTTCCCCTTTGCCTCTTTTCTCTTGGCAGGCAGCCAGATCCAGTCTGTGGTGTGCAAGAAACTTTCTGATGGCTCAGCTGTCCCCAACCATTTCTGCAGCCCTGAAACCAAACTGCTGGAGAGGCAGAGGCCGTGCAACACCGAGCCGTGCCCGCCGGCGTGAGTACCATGGCAGGGAGCACGAGGAGGGAGCGAGGGTGGCAAAGCCAGTGTGGAAGGGGGTGACATTCCCCTCTCTCTGCCATTCCTGAGGCAGAGTCCATCCCCCACCACAGCATCTGACACAGCAAAAAAAGATCCTGTTGGTCAGGCAATACACAAAATTATCTGAAGTCCTGCACACTTTTTCCAAAGGTTCCTTTTCCACCTTCTGCCAGTTCTAAATCAGGTTGACACCAGTAGGTGTGACATTGGTAGAGTGGCTGTCCAGGGGTGACATGGGTGGCACTGGAGCAACTCTGCTGGGGAAGAGAGGGAGTTTTCTACTCCCAGGTACTCTATGAGTCCCTCCAGAGTTGTCTCAGCCCATCTCTGTCTGTGCCCCTCTCTTGAAGGGAAGAGGAGATGTGGAGGAACTCCCTGGTTCAACCAGAGCTGCCTGAGTGGCTGTGGCCAGAGTAGAACCAGGGCTGGGTGCAGGACTGCAGGGACAATTCTGGCCACCATGTCCCTCTCCAGCTTTGCTATTTGACCTGTCCCCAGGTGGGTGATTGGGAACTGGTCCGAGTGCAGCCGAAGCTGCAACGAAGGCGTCCGCACGCGCAGCGTCTTCTGCAAGCGCAAGATCTCTGCCACCGAGGAGAAGACCTTGGATGATGCCTCCTGCTCCCACCCACGGCCAAAGATGCTGGAGCCCTGCAACAACCAGACGTGCCCTCCGGAGTGGGTTGCCCTGGACTGGTCAGAGGTGAGTGCCAAAGGAGGGGCATGGAGATGGAGAAGGGTCTGAGGAGCAGCTGAGGGCACTGGGCTTGTTCAGCTGGGGCAGAGGACACTGAGGGGAGACTCCTCGGGGGCTGCAGCTCCTCCCAAGGGGAGGTGGAGGGGCAGACCCTGAGCTCTGCTCTGGGACCAGGGACAGGACCCAGGGAATGGCTGGAGCTGTGCCAGGGGGTTGGTTGGGATGGATCTCAGGGAAAGGTTCTTCCCCCAGAGGATGGTGGGCACTGACCAGGCTCCCCAGGGCAGTGGGCACAGCCCCAAGGCTGCCAGAGCTCCAGGAGGGTTTGGAGGATCCTCTCCATCCTGGCAGTGATCCCAAAGCCGGGATCTCCTGGTCTGACTGACAGCTTGGTGTGACTGACACCGAGGGGAGGTGGAGGGGCAGGCCCTGAGCTCTGCTCTGGGACCAGGGACAGGACCCAGGGAATGGCTGGAGCTGTGCCAGGGGGTTGGGATGGATCTCAGGGAAAGGTTCTTCCCCCAGAGGGTGGTGGGCACTGACCAGGCTCCCCAGGGCAGTGGGCACGGCCCCAAGGCTGTCAGATCTCCGGGAGGGTTTGGACAATGGGACAGGGACAGGGTGAGATTGTTGGGCTGTCTGTGCAGGGCCAGAGGTTTGACTGATGATCCTTGGGGTCTCTTCCAGCTCAGAATATTCTGGGATTCTGTGATTCTGTGCCCTCTCTGAGGGCACTGCTCCAAGAAGGGCAGTGTCAGTTGGTGACGGCTGCTGGCCATGGAGAGCGGAACGTGGGGAAGGGTCTTGTAGCTCAGGAGACACCAAAGATGGGAGGAAAGGTCAGGAATCCAGGGCTGCCCCCTCTGCCCCCTGCCACACACCCTGCCCATGTGTCCCCTTGTCCCCTCCCTGCAGTGCACCCCGAACTGCGGGCCCGGGTTCCGCCACCGCATCGTCCTGTGCAAGAGCGGCGACCACAGTGCCACCCTGCCCACCTCGCAGTGCCACGAGGCCTCCAAGCCCCCCACCAGCATGAGGTGCAACCTGCGGCGCTGCCCCCCACCCCGCTGGGTCACCGGCGAGTGGGGAGAGGTAGGTGTGGGGTGCCAGTGTGGTTGTGAACCCCCTGATGTCTGAGGTCATTGATGAAGAGATTGATATGGAACAGTTCAGAGTTGGGTTGGGTTGAGCTGGCAAAGTGCCAACTGCCCAATACAGAGTCAGAGCCTCCCTCCCCCTCCCGCTGAGAAAAGGGAGAAAGGAAAAAAAATGGAAGCTTCAGAACAGGTTAAACTTATAACTGTATATATTTATACAGAAAGGAGAAAATTAAAAGCAAACTACAATATAACACACACTTAACACAAGTGAGAAATAAGATGAAATGACTCCCCACTCCCCAGTGAACACAAATCCCACCATTCTAACTACAGATCACTCCAGAGAACTCAATTCCCAAGGGACAGACCCAAGCAGAGAGAAAAAGAACAAACATTTTACTTCCCTAAGATAACATGGTGGGAAGGGGTGCTGGGCCTGGGCCTCCCGTCCCTCCTGGGACAGCACAGTGTGTCCTGCTGGGACCACAGCTTGGAGGAACTGCCCAAGCCACTCCTACACCAGCTTTGGTATTTGAGATGATGTTGGAATATGGTATGGAATACCACTGGCTAGAAGAAGTCAGTGGATAGTCTCAGGCCTACTCTGAAACCTAAAGCCTAATTTAGGCCTGCACTCAGCTAAACCCGTAACAAGAGTGTGTTCTTGAAGGAAAACAGTCTGGAGTGCACCCTAAAGGAGGAGCCACCTGTAGAATGTGGGATATCTTGTGGCCAGTAGAATATTTCCACGTATGCCCTGGTGAAGTGACTAACCAAGAGTGTGATGGCATGTGATATACAAGAGGAGATAAAAGGTGAAGCTGTAACTAAAAATGAAGTAGTTGTAAGTTCTAAGCCTTCTGATCAAGCCTTCTGGTGCTGTTGTGCCTGAGCTCTTCTGACTGTCATTTAACTCCCCATTTCACCCTACAAATGGTGACCTCAACAGTAGGGATGGCAGGACAACTCCCCAGTCCCTCAAATCCTGGGGCACATGAGGTTTTCAGAGGTCACCACAACCCTGTGTGGCCACCACAACCCTGCGTGGCCACCACAACCCTGCGTGGCCACCACAACCCTGTGTGGCCACCACAACTCTGCGTGGCCACCACAACCCTGCGTGGCCACCACAACCCTGTGTGGCCACCACAACCCTGTGTGGCCATCACAACCATGTGTGGCCACCACAACTCTGCGTGGCCACCACAACCCTGCGTGGCCATCACAACCCTGCGTGGCCACCACAACCCTGTGTGGCCACCACAACCCTGTGTGGCCACCACAACCCTGCGTGGCCACCACAACCCTGTGTGGCCATCACAACCCGGCGTGGCCACCACAAACCTGTGTGGCCACCACAACCCTGTGTGGCCACCACAACCCTGCGTGGCCACCACAACCCTGTGTGGCCACCACAACCCTGTGTGCCACCACAAACCTGTGTGGCCATCACAGCCCTGTGTGGCCACCACAACCCTGCGTGGCCATCACAACCCTGCGTGGCCACCACAACCCTGCGTGGCCACCACAACCCTGCGTGGCCATCACAACCCTGTGTGGCCACCACAACCCTGTGTGGCCACCACAACCCTGTGTGGCCACCACAACTCTGTGTGGCCATCACAACCCTGTGTGGCCATCACAACCCTGTGTGGCCACCACAACCCTGTGTGGCCACCACAAACCTGCGTGGCCACCACAACCCTGCGTGGCCACCACAACCCTGTGTGGCCACCACAACCCTGCGTGGCCATCACAACAACCTGGTGGGCAGCAGGACCCTGTGTTGGGGTTCTCTGCCTGCTTTTTGGCTCAGGAGGCCATGTGATGGTGGCCCAAGGGCACAGCTGACCCAGGTAGTCCTCCAGGACTAGCAGAGGCCACAGAAGTTGTTGGAGGGCCCCCATGGGTGCAGGGCAGTGGGAGCCATGGGCTGTAGTGGCCCAGGTCCAAGTAGGGCCACTCTTGGTCCACCCACCACAGCCCAGCAGGGCAACCCTGACAGTCCTTCCTGCCCTCAACACCCTTGGGCTCCAGGGTGACATCGGGGTGCAGGAAGCCTGGGAAAGGCCAGTGATTTAGGGCTGCATGGAGAGATCCTCCCTGAGTCCTGGAGATTCAAACCAAGCTTTTTGGGAAGTGGGACCACCACATTCAGTCATGCCAGGAGGTCCCTGGGGAGGGAAGGGACAACCACACCCGCTGGACCTCCCAACACCCATCTGTGCCCTCTCCTTCCACATCCCCAAAGCCCCGGTGGCCACTGCAGCTCCCTCTGTGCTGTCCCCACAGTGCTCTGCCCACTGTGGCCTTGGGCAGCAAAGAAGATCCGTCCAGTGCCTGGCACACACCGGGCAGCCGTCCAGCGAGTGCGTGGAGACCCTGCAGCCCCCTGGCATGCAGCAGTGCGAGACCAAGTGCGAGTCGGGGCCTACGGACAACCCTGAGGGTGAGGGCGAGGGGGTCTCTGGGGAGGGGAATGTGGGGCACTGCCAGCTCAGGGGGTGTGTGGTACAGCATGGCCCAAGATGGGCTTTAGGGTGAGGATACCCCATCCCTGGTGGTGTTCAAAGCCAGGTTGGACGGGGCTTGGAGCAACCTGGTGTAGTGGGAGGTGTCCCTGCCCAGGGCAGGAAGTGGAATGGGATGATCTTTCAGGTCCTTTCCAATCCAAATCACTCCACAGAGTGGTTTGGGTTGGAAATGTGGTCATTCTATGACCCAGTGCAGTCCCAGCCCAACCTGGTGTGCCATGGCCCTGAGAAATGAAGTAACTCAGGGCCTGGAGGGGCAGCATGTGAGGACACTGAGGGCACTTGGTGTGTTCAGCTGGAGAAGAGGAGGCTGAGAGGAGACCTCATTGCGGGGACAACTTCCTGGGGAGGGGCAGAGAAGGGGCAGGCACTGAGCTCTGCCCTGTGGGGACCAGGGACAGGACCCAGGGAACGGCCTGAAGGTGTGTCAGGGCAGGTTGAGGTGGGATATTAGAAGATTCTTCTGCCAGAAGGTGGTTGGGCACTGAACAGACTCCCCAGGGCAGTGGGCACGGCCCCAGGGCTGCCAGAGCTCCAGGAGGGTTGGGATGGCTCTCAGGGAAAGGCTCTTCCCCCAGAGGGTGGTGGGCACTGACCAGGCTCCCCAGGGCAGTGGGCACGGCCCCAAGGCTGCCAGAGCTCCAGGAGTGTTTGGATGATCCCCTGAGGCACAGGGTGTGACTCTTAGGATGCTCCTGAGCAGGGCTGAGAGTTGGAGTCGATGATCCTCGTGGGTCCCTTCCAACCCAGCACATTCTGTGATTCTGTGACCTGCACCTTGGCAGAGAGAGGTTTCCAGTAGTGAAGTTCTCAGTAGCTGCTTCATCACAGCTGCATCTTGCTGCTTCCTGGCAAAAACACCCTCAGGAGCTTGACATTTGAGGTCTCCTCACCTTGAGGCACCTGTAACCTTCTGCTTCCCTCCCTCTGTGTCCCCTGCAGAGTGCAAGGATGTGAACAAGGTGGCCTATTGCCCGCTCGTGCTGAAGTTCAAGTTCTGCAGCAGGACCTACTTCCGACAGATGTGCTGTAAAACCTGCCAGGGGCATTAAGGACAAAGCCTGAGCCCTGTGGGAAAACTGGAAGGCAAAAGCTCTGCCGGAGGGTCACCCTTCTCCTGTGCCCTGGGAATGCCCCCTGGCTCCACCACAGACTCTGCTCGTGCTTCCAGCGGGAGCCGGTGCCACCCAAACCCCACCGAGCAGCACCTGCCACCCCCCAGCACCACGATGGCACATTCCCAGTGAAACCACTGCAGCCCCCCCGGGGGCACAGCGGGAATGTGGGCACGGACGTGACTTGAAAGGGTGATATTGTTATTTATTAGTGGCAGACACAGGTCCTGTGGGCACCGAGAGCCACCGAGGGACGTGGCACTGCTCGCCTCGCCCTGTGCTGTGCCAATGGTCTGCAGCAGGAGCCTGGGCACACCCAGGGGTGCTGCCATTCCCTCGGGATCCCAGGGGGCACAGGGAGGAGTTTCAGGTGCTTGTGGCTGTTGTGGGTGGTGGGGTTGGAGCAGGGATTTTGCTTCCTCCTGTCCCCCTGGCACCTGCAGCAGGGGACAGGGCACAGGGCACGTCGTGAGCAGGGTGGTGGCACCGGATTAACTGGCAGAGGGGGTTATTCAAACTCTCATAATGACCTGCCTTGGTTGGGGTGTCCCCCCATTTTCCTTTTGAGCCCCTGTGACTTTTCTGGCCATGTTTTATTCCTTGAGGCACGAGCTGAGGTGGGGCCGAGGCGCGCTCGGGGTTGCAGTCACTGAACGGGCACCGAGGCCGTGCTGGGCTGCAGGGAGCAAAGCAAAGGACACACAGGACAAGGACTCTCCTGTCACAGTGTCCCCATGGCCAGGACCCAGGACCAGCCAGAGAATGCCAAAGCCTCTGAGGCTGCTTTGCCTCCAAAGGTGCTTTACTTCCAAAGGTGCTTTGCCTCCAAAAGGTGCTTTGCCTCCAAATGGTGCTTTCCTCCCAAGGCAGCCTGGCCACGTGTCTCTGTGGCCTCGGGGTGCCACTCCCAGTGCCACCCACTCCTCTGCCCACTGGAGACCTCCACTGATGGTAAAAGAGCAGGCTTGAAATCCCCCCAGGTGACCTCCTGCCCAAATCTGGGCCAACGTGTGTCTTCTCCGTGGGCCACCAGAACTGCAGGGGAGACCTGACTTCAAATCTCCAGAGCACATCATTTTTGTTACCATTCTCATTATTATTCTCACTAATTTCAGGCCTTTCCACATCACAAAGATGGCAAATCTCCTCCCAAGCCATGATTTGTTCCTTTGGGGTCATCCACACGGAGCAGAGAGGGGACAGCCCTCTTTCCCCAGGGCAAACCTCTCCACCCTCCCAACCTCCCCGTGTTCCTCTTCCATCCGTGTTTTTCACTGCAGCTTCTCTGGTGCTCAGCAATCCCTGAGTCATTTGTCTTCCTTCCTGGTGCCATGCTCCTGTTCTGACATTTTGGGGAGGGGAGGGGGTGTCTTCACCTTTTTATATAGATATATATATAATGAAAACTGTTTAACATACTAACTCTGAGGAGGAGCGACGTAACGGCATGATTTATAATAAAGGAGTAGCTACGACCCCGGGCACAGCTCCTGGTCCCTCTTGTGTTTCTCCCCACACCACCATGATCCTTGTGGTCACACCAAAGGAGGGGTTTGGGATCAGGGAAGGGTTTTCCCTGCAGGCCAAGGAACTGGAGAACATCAGAGAGGTTGGAGATGTACCCCGAGGTGATGTGGGAGCCTGTGTTGGTAATGCTGGTCTGGGCCAGCAGGTCAGGGGAGGGGATTCTGCCCCACTCAGGTGAGACCCCACCTGCAGAGCTGCCTCCAGCTCTGGGTCAAACATCAGAGAGATGAGCTCAGTTGGTTAAAACTTGGTTGTAATAATGCCAAGGCCATGGGTTCAATCCCCTGTGTGGGCCATTGGCTTAAGGGTTGGACTCGATGATCCTTGTGGGTCCCTTCCAAGTCAGAATAGTCTGTGATATTATCTGTGATGTGGAGCTGCTGGAGTGAGTCCAGAGAGGCCATGGAGATGTTCCCAGGGCCGGAGCCCCCTCTGCTCTGGGACAGGCTGGGAGAGCTGGAGGTGTTCACCTGGAGAAGAGAAGGATCCAGGGAGACCTGAGAGCCCCTTCCAGAGCCTAAAGGGGCTCCAGGAGAGGGACAAGAGATGGAGTGACAGGACACAGGGAATGGCTTCCCACTGCCAGAGGGCACAGTTAGATGGGATATTGGGAAGGGATTCCTGGGTGGACAGGCCCTGGCACAGGTTGCCCAGAGCAGCTGTGGCTGCCCCATCCCTGGGAGTGTCCAAGGCCAGGTTGGACAGGGCTTGGAGCAACCTGGTCTAGTGGACGATGTCCCTGCCC
Source organism: Pithys albifrons albifrons (assembly GCF_047495875.1). Classification (NCBI taxonomy): domain Eukaryota; kingdom Metazoa; phylum Chordata; class Aves; order Passeriformes; family Thamnophilidae; genus Pithys; species Pithys albifrons. The sequence continues at coordinate 3,447,185 of NC_092484.1, forward strand.
ATGGAAAGGGGTTGAAATGAGATGATCTTTAAGTTGCCTTCCAACCCAGAGCATTCTATGATTCTGTGACCTCAGGATGGTGTGTCTTCAGGGGACAGTGAGATCATGGCATTGCAGAGCTGTCTCAGGCCTTGACTTCCTGCCACAGCCCACAGGTCCTCTCTGCTCCTCAGGTGTGGCCTTTTTCATTTCAAAGTCTTGAAAATAATAATAATAAAAAAGCAGCAACCCAAAGCATCTTGCTCCTGAAACTACCTCAAAGCAGAACATCCCCCAGCACTGAGTGGCCACTCCTGGACAGGTCACACTGAAGTGTCCCCATGGGGTGAGGGAAAGGGTTCCTGGAGGCTCTGAGGATCCTTGCCAGACTCCATCACCCAGGTGGGTGGCCCCCAGAAGCAGCAGCAGAGGTGGGGACACCGTGGGCAGGGCCACCCCAAGGTCCCATGGCAGAAGAGCCATCCTTGTCCTCCCCACCCCCACCGTGAAACGAGGAAGTGGGAGGGGAAGAATAAAAATTAGTCGCAATTCGTAACTGCAACAGAAACACAAAGTGCTCCCAGATGGCACCAGAACCTCGGTGGTGACAGGAGCCCTGAGCACCCCTGGGGCAGGACACAGGGACACCATGGTGAGTGCAAGAGGGGCCCTCCTGGGATCCCCCACCCCGTCCCCCTCGGGCACCCTGGGGATGTCACCCCCTCTTCCTGCCACCTTCAGGCCCATCCTCCAGTGCACCCATCGTGCTGCTTTCTGGGAGGTGCCAGGAGCCTTCCCAAGGTCCCTGCTGGAGAGGGGACAGTGTTGCCAGGCTTGGGGACAGGGAGCAGTGTGGGTGTGGGAGCAGCCAGGGATGGGTGCAGGGTTGATGCCCCCAGAGCTCTGACCCAGCAGGATGAAGCCCACCAGGGGATGAGCCTGGGCTGACACAAAGAGGTTTTCATTGTGCTGTCTCTGCTGTGCCACCCACGGGAGAACTTGTGTTCCCCCCAGCCCCACTTCCCACCAGTGTTCTGGTTTTGTTGTGGGTTGTGGGCAGAGCGTGGGGTGGTGGGTGCCAGCCACATGCCCCAGGCCAGGAGGGACCCTCTGGGTGTTGGACCTTGCATCCTTGGCAGATGCAGGGACCAGGGGCTGCAGGCAGGACATGGGGGCTGCTGGAGGGCCAGTGGCCACATCTGGAAGTTGAGCTGGAGGCAGAAGAGGAAGAGGAAAGCCTCAGAATCAGCAAGATGCTCAGATATGGGGTGAGGGTCTGCGTGGTGGGGTCACAGCCATGTCCCTCAGGCCATGACCCTGCTCCTGGGCTGGTGCTGCTCCCAGCCACCACCACCCAGACAGGAAAGGGACAGTGGCCAGGCTGAAACTGAAGCTTCTGCCACCCACAGTTGTGGTTGTCACCTCTGAGAGGCTGCTCAGCTGCTGCCCCCCCAGAGACATGGCCACCGTCCCCTCCCAAAGCCACCCAACACCTGGAGGTGCTTTGTGGCTTCTCAAAGGGCCATGGGTCTGCACAGCCAAGCCCCCAACCCCTGCCAGGGCCACTCCCATCCCCAACCCCTGCCTGTGCCAGTTGTGACAGTGATGTGACAGCCCTGCTGCTCCTCTCGAGGTTTCCTGTGGTTTAAAGATGTTCCTGCCTCTCTATCTTGAGATAAAAAGTTGTCACCTTGGGCTGCATCCGCTCCCTGCTCGGGGCTTGCAGGGCTTTTTTAGTGGTTTGGGCCTCAGCTTTGAAGAAAAACATGATGTTTTTTGCAAGTGTTTTCACAGAGCTGCTCCCCTCCCTGCCTCAGTGATGCTGTCTGAGCTCTGGGGGCATCCAGAGCTGCCAGTCCCCAGCCCTCATTCCTGGCCACCTCCTGTGCCACCTTCTGTGGAGCAACCTGTGCACAGAGGCTCCAAAGGGCACCTGGAAGGTCAGGGGTGGGCAAAAGCTTCTCCCTGCTTGGCATGAGGATGAAATGGATCCATAGAGGTGTTTGGTCCAGGCCCCCTTCCCTGAGGACCTCTGTGGAGGAGGTTTTGGAGCTGCTGCTTCTCTCCAGCTCATCCCTCCCTTCAACTGGGGCAGAGGAGGGGACCTGAACAGAGGAGAGGACTAAGGAACTACTGCCCCAAACCTCTAAAAGCAAATTTATCTTGTGCCCCCACTCCCCACAGGGGGGTTGCCTGGGGGCTCACTGGGCACCAAGCTCTGGCTTTGAGGGATCATAATTCATCTTCTCCCAGGATTTCAGTGAGTCCTTGGGAGGTGTTCAGGGAAGCCAGGCAGGTTCTGTGCTCCCAGAAACAGGGTGGGAACAGCCTCAGCTTTGCAGACACGGAAGGACAAACCCTTCTTTTAAAGTGAGCAGGTGTTTTCCTCACAGCTGAGAGCCAGGAAAGCACCTGACCTGACCCAGAGGAAGAGGAGGTGGTGAAGGCTCATGCTCATCACTGACACCTCTGAGCTCTCACTGGGCTGAAGGAGAAACTCTGGGTGTCAGCTCAAAAGCTCTGAGCTTGCAGAGCAGGAAATGCTCAGATTTGCCTTAATTTGGGGCCAGAAGCAGCACAGGGTGCCTGTGCCAGAAGGTTTGGGGGTCTGGGCTCTTCCTGACTCCTGCCTGAAGAGCAGGGGTTTGGTTGGAGCTGGGCAGCTCCTGGGGACACTGGGGACAGCACAGTGACCTGGAGACAGTGACTGAGCCCACCTGCCTTTTTCCAGGTGGATTTTCTAGGAGACATTAGGAAGGAGGGGAGGAAGAGGAGGGAAAGGCAGGGAAAAGGCACAAAAACAACAAACAGGAGGAAGAGGAGAAGCTCCCCCAGTGGTTTCAGGCTGTGTGAGCAGCCCCACCACCCCCTGAGCTCCCCCAGGTCCATGTATCCCATGTATCCCATGTATCCCATGTATCCCAAGGGAAGGTGGTGGGACAATAAAGCCAAAAGTCCCTCCACCATGTGGGCTTGAGCTGCATTGGGGGTTGGTGGGGCATGGGTGGTATTTTGGGTGGCAAAGCCCAGTGAGGGTGGGCAGGGGGAGCAGCACGATGGGGCTGGACATCTCCAGCTCCACCAGGGTCCCTCTGCCAGCCATCCCCGTGGTGCCAGGGGGTGAGGAGCACCCAGGGGTGGGTGTGGGAGGCTGTGGGCATCCTGTGAGAACCAGGGGCTCACAGGAGGGTCCAAAGGCTTGAGGGTCCAGAGGGCTGAGATCTTGAGAGCCGGCAGGAAAATGAAGCAAAAGGGGAAGAGGAGAAAAGGGAAGTGGAAAGAGTAACAGGCCAGGGGCGACAGGGGAGAAGTGAAATCGGTGACAGAGCCCTGGGGGTAAAAGCAGAACTGTGGGGGACGGGCACAGGGGGGGCACAGGCAGTGCCAGACAGGGTGTCACCTCTGACACCTCACCAGGGGCCACATGGGCACCACAGCTGTGCCCAGCATGTCCCCTCTGCAGCATCGAGGGTGAGGGGAGCCCTCTGGGTAATTTTTGCATGGTGGAATCTCAGCCCCTGCTCCCAGCCCAGGGTTGTGTTTACCCCACAAGGATTTAAATCACAGCCCAGTTTCCCTCCTGCTGCCCCAGAGACAGAGCTGGGAGAGCTGGGAGGCGGCTGGAAAGAGGGTGCTGGTGTCACCCTGGGCAGCAGGAAACAGGGATGGGGGTACAGTGGCACCTCTGCCCTGGGTATGAAGAGGATGTGTGTGGGCAGAGGAGGGCACCACCACCCTTCCCCTGGTTATTCTGGTGTCCCTTTGACTCATAAGCAGAGCCTGTGCACCAACTGTTTCAGCAGATCTTGGTTAAGCTCTGTAAGGAGCAGAGCTGGTGGTGCAGACATGCCCACAATCTCTCAGCATCCTGTCAGCTCCTCACCACGTGCCAGACCTGCAGCGGGCACAGATCCAGCCAGAGGGATGGGGCAAGCCCTGGTGCACTGAATTTTGAGTTTTGGGAGTTCCCAGCTTGGCCAAACTCCCTCATTACACCCATTTTGGAGCTGCAGCTGAGCCAGGGCCCAGCCACAGGTCCCGGCAGCTCCAGGGGAGTTCTGGAGCTCCACTGCCAGCAGGAGTGGCCCTGGCACAGTGCCCATGTCCCTGTCCCTGCAGGGCAGCAAGGAACGCTTCCACTGGCAGAGCCAAAATGTCAAGCAGAGTGGTGTGGATGACATGGTGCTGCTCTCCAAGATCTCCGAGGAGGCCATCGTGGAGAACCTCAAGAAGCGTTTTATGGATGATTTCATCTTTGTATCCTTTCCAGGGCAGCAGGACGGGCACAGGGAGCAGCAGGGCTGGGCTTCAAGGTTTTGCCAGGGCATGGGACAAACTGGGGCTGCCCCAGGGCCTGCAGAGTGCCCCATCCCCACACTGGTGGGACAGGAATGCTGCTGTTCCCAAGCTGATTTGCACTCAGCAGAGACACAGCACCCAGAACCCCCATCCTGCCATGACCCAGGACCCACCTTGGAGATTCCTTGGTTGCCACAAACTCCTGAGCAAAGCCTTTCATCTGCTGTCTCCACTGCTCCAGCACACCAGAGACACACCTGACTGAGGCACCAGGCCCAGTGGCAGCAGTGACCACTGTCCCCTGTTTGTCACCCACCCTCCCCAATGCCCACAGTGTGTCCTGGTCTGCTCTGCACCCAAAACAAACCCAGGCAAACCCTGGGTGGAGCAGGAGCATCCCTGCAGGCAGGGGGAGGAGGTGCCACCCCTCACTCCCACCTGTGCCAGGACACATCAGCCAGTACAGGGGGCAAAGCCCCCAACCTGCCCAGTGTTGCCCACCCAGTGCCATCCCCCAGCCCAGTTGCTGCTGGCACTGACACTGCTGGGCACCAACCATGAGGCTCTGTGGCTCTCAGGCTGTGGTGTGGATGGGGACATGTCCCCAGGCCCTGGGGACACAACCAGCTCTGCACCCCGACCACCATCACAGCTTCTCAACAACCCCTGCAGAGCTCCAGGCTGGGCACAGAGTGGCTGGAGAGCAGCCAGGCAGAGGGACCTGGGGGGACTGAGGGACAGGAAGCTCAACAGGAGCCACCAGTGTTCCCAGGTGGCCAAGAAGGCCAAGGGGATCCTGGCCTGGATCCAAACTAGCGTGGCCAGCAGGCCCAGGGCAGTGACCCTTCCCCTGGACTCTGCCTTGGGGAGGCCACACCTTGAGTGTTGTGTTCAGTTCTGGGCCCCTCAGTTGAGGCAAGAGATTGAGGGCTGGAGCGGGGCCAGAGAAGAGCAACGAGGCTGGAGAAGGGACTGGAGGTGGCACTGAGTGTCCTCTGAAACACCTCCAGGGACAGAGAATCCACCAGGTCTTGATCCAACCCCACTGGGATCACCAGCCCAGGGCACAGAGTGCCAGAGTGATCCCAGTGGGGTTGGATCAAGGGTTGGACTTGATGAGCTCAGAGGTCTCTTCCAAGCCAAGTGAGAAGAGAAGAGCAACGAGGCTGGAGAAGGGACTGGAGCACAAGTGCTGTGGGGAGAGGCTGAGGGAGCTGGGGGTGTTCAGCCTGGAGAAGAGGAGGCTCAGAGGTGACCTCAGCACTGTCTGGAACTGCCTGAAGGGAAGTTCTGGCCAGCTGGGGGTTGGTCTCTTCTCCCAGGCACTCAGCAATAGGACAAGGGGGGCTCAAGCTCTGCCAGAGGAAATTGAAGTTGGAGATCAGAAAGAAATTCTTTGCAGAGAGAGTGCTCAGGGATTGGAATGGGCTGCCCAGAGAGGGGGTGGATTCCCCATCCCTGGAGGTTTTTCAGCTGAGCTTGGCCGTGGCACTGAGTGCCATGATCTGGTAAAGGGACTGGAGTTGGACCAAGGGTTGGACTTGATGATCTCGGAGGTCTTTTCCCACCCAATCCATTCTAGGATTCTGTGATACTCCTGCCCCCCAGCCCTGGTGGGAACAAGGGGCAGAGCCCGGGGGGCAGAGCAGGGCACGGCAGGGGCTCGCCGGGCTGACAGCGCTGCTGAACCTCCTGCCCACAACGCTGGCTGTGGTTTCCCCTAAGATGCGGCTCTGTCCTTACAAGGCGATGCTGTCTCGAGCAGCCGTGACACTCCTCCTCCCCCACAGCCCCGGGGGCTTCACGTGTGTGTAAGGTTTGGCTTTGGGGTTGGCTTTTTTTGGAGGAAAAAGATACCCCATGAAGCGTCTTTCTTCCCTTTTTGTTGTGCTGCTGCCCGCAGGGCTCTGTCCAGCCGTGACTCAGCGTCCTGAGCTTCCGCATTTCCCAGAAAAGCCTCTCTCTTCCCATCCTTTGGTCACTCTTCCCCTGCTCTTCTCTCAGGTGGGGCAAAACCAGGACATCAAGGGCTCGGAGTAATCCCACTGGCACCATTCTCTTCATCTCCAAGCTCAATCTCACGGTGCTGGGGGCTCATCCCCATCCAGCTGCTGAGCTTTTGCCAACTGCAATTCCCTGGTTTCCCATTCCCCTGGCAGCACTCAGGGATGCTGCAGGCAGGAGAAGGGCAGGAGCCACAGTTTCTTCCCTCTTCATGCCTCAGTTTCCCTGATTGGAAAATGGGAATGGGCTTCTCCTGCAAAAGATGGAGCGTGAGCAGATCATGAATTCCATCCAGGAGGCTGTGGGATGCTGGAGATGCCACGTTTGGAGTGAATCCTCAGCCAGGCCAAGGAGCTAAGGGGATGCTCCTGCTGCCCCCCATGTCCATCACACTGCTGGGGACACCAAGTCATGGCAGCAGCTCCGCCTGTGGCCGAGCAGAAAGTCCTGGTGCAGCTTCCCTGCTGGCAGGGACCCCAAACCCACCTTGCTCCCATTGCTCTGATGCTGCCTCGAGGGTGACATTGGGCAGGGGGGAGGAGGGACATGGGAAAGGACACAGAAGACCTTAACCTGCCCCCCAGACCTACATTGGGCCAGTGCTCATCTCCGTGAACCCCTTCAAGCAGATGCCGTATTTCACCGACCGGGAGGTCGAGCTGTACCAGGGAGCGGTGAGGCTCGGGGGGCTCTTTGGGTTGGCAAACCCCCCCTGAGGGTCCCCTGAGGGTTCTCCACCAGCCCCTTGGCTGCTGCAGGGTCAGTGCATGGAAAGCCAGTAATGAGACTCAGCAGCAAACCCCCATTCCTGGGAAATTCAGCTCATAAATCCATCCCAAAGCAACCCAAACATGGTAAAACCCAGCTCGAGTGGCTCTGCCCTGAGGAGCTTCCCAAGGAGGAGGGGAGAGCCAAGAAACATGGGATATGCTGCTGATGAGCTCACTGTCCTGGGAAGAGACCAATTCCCACATGGGCAGAGTTGAGGGGAGTCGGGGAGGGGGCTCGGGGTGGGGGGCTGGTGGCTGCTCCGTGCTCAGCACTGCTGTCCTTGTCCCCTCTTTAGGCTCAGTATGAAAACCCTCCCCATATCTACGCCCTGACTGACAACATGTACCGGAACATGCTGATCGATGGGGAGAACCAGTGTGTCATCATCAGGTACAGGGGGGACAAGGGGCACAGCTGGCACCCCCTGGCACTGCTCTGGGATTGGCTGTCCCCCCCATCACTCCTGCTGCCCACACCTGAGGGCTTCCCAGTTAAACAGCAGCCACGTGAAGGCAAGAGGTGGGGTCCTGGGGGACACACTGTGTGGAGGGACCCCAAAGTCCTGGGCCCCTGCGTGCTCCCAGGCAGGCAAAGAGCCTTGTGCAATGCACCTTTCCGGTGGGGTGTTGCAAGGGAACTGGTCAGGATGTGGGGCAAGGCCAGAGACTTCCCCTTGAGGCTCCCAAATCTCCCTCCTACCCTCCAAAATCCAGCAACAGGAAATCCAACGTTTCCTGCCGGAGCAGCTCCTCACCAAGCAATGCTTTGGTCCCTCATACCCAGAGCACCTGGGCAGCCCCAACCACAGGAGGAAGGTCACAACCACCAAAACTCTCTGTCACGCTCTGGTCCTGCTCCAGCATCCCACCCTGAAGCTCTCCCTGGTTGGGTGACTCTGGTGGGACCATTTCACAGCCTCCTCTGCTTTGGCCTTTGCACAGCGGAGAAAGCGGCGCCGGGAAAACGGTGGCAGCAAAATACATCATGGGCTACATCTCCAAAGTGTCTGGGGGTGGGGAGAAAGTGCAGGTAGGTCTGTTGTCACCCCTGTCACAAACCACCTCCCAACCTCTCCCAACCACCCCAGCCCCAGATTCCCCCTCAGAGCAGCCACTTCTGGGCTGGGGACACACAAAGTCCCCAAGCCCAAGGCAGAGGGTTGCAGGTGTGTGGTCCCCCCTCCAGCTCAGGCCTTTCCTTCCTCTGCCCCCAGCACGTCAAGGACATCATCCTGCAGTCCAACCCCCTGCTGGAAGCCTTTGGGAATGCCAAAACCGTCCGGAACAACAACTCCAGCCGCTTCGTAAGTCCCCGGGGCAGGTGCAGGGGGTCACCCAACCAGAGAACCTTCTAGGTTAAAAAAGACCTTTAAGATCCAGTCCAACCACTAACACAGCACTGTCAAGGCCACCACTGGCCCATGTGCCACATCCACACATCTTTTAAGCCTTTCCAGGGATGGGCACTCCAGCAATGCCACTTGTTCAGTGGAGGAATTTTTCCTGATATCCAACATAAACCACTCCTGGGGCGACCTGGGGCCATTTCCTCTTGTCCTGGTGTCCTGCTGCTTATTATTACCTGTGGGAGAGACCAACCCCCACTTGGCTCCAAGCTCCTTCCAGGCAGTTGTAGAGAGCCAAGAGATGCCCACATAACCATAGAAACATCCCAGCAATGCTCCTCACGTGGAGGGACACGGGGAAGAGCAGCCAGGGCGGGGGGCAGTGAGGAATCCCAGCAGGACCCTCTGAGCAGGATCTGTGTCTGAGCAGGGAAAATACTTCGAGATCCAGTTCAGCAGGGGCGGAGAACCCGACGGGGGAAAGATCTCCAACTTCCTGCTGGAGAAGTCGCGGGTGGTGAGCCAGAACGAGTGCGAGAGGAATTTCCACATCTACTACCAGGTACGGGGGTGGGCAGGAGCCACCAGGAGGCGGGGCTGGGCACCAGGTCACTGCAGCTCCATTTGCCCTCGCAGCTCATCGAAGGGGCATCCCAAGAGCAGAGGCAGAATCTGGGCATCATGAGCCCGGATTATTATTATTACCTGAACCAGACGGACACCTACCAGGTGGAGGGCACGGACGACCGCAGCGACTTCCATGAGACGATGGTGAGTGCCCAGGAGGGGCATCCCCGGAGCCTCTGCAGGTGGGCAGGGGCTGATGGGCTCCATGAGTGCCCAGGATGGGTGTCCCCTGAGCCTCTGCAGCTGGGCAGGGGTTGATGGGCTCCAGAAGTGCCCAGGAGGGGTGTCCTCAAAGCTTCTGCAGGTGGGCAGGGGCTGATGGGCACCATGAGTGCCCAGAAGGGGTGTCCCCAGAGCATCTGCAGCTGGGCAGGGGCTGATGGGCTCCATGAGTGCCCAGGAGGGGTGTACTCAAAGCTTCTGCAGGTGGGCAGGGGCTGATGGGCTCCAGGAGTGCCCAGGAGGGGTGTCCCCTGAGCCTCTGCAGGTGGGTAGGGGCTGATGGGCTCCAGGAGTGCCCAGGAGGGGTGTCCCCTGAGCCTCTGCAGGTGGGTAGGGGCTGATGGGCTCCATGAGTGCCCAGGAGGGGTGTCCCCTGAGCCTCTGCAGGTGGGCAGGGGCTGATGGGCTCCATGAGTGCCCAGGAGGGGTGTCCCCTGAGCCTCTGCAGGTGGGCAGGGGCTGATGGGCTCCATGAGTGCCCAGGAGGGGCATCCCCAAAACCTCTGCAGGTGGGCAGGGGCTGATGGACTCCATGAGTGCCCAGGAGGGGTGTCTCCTGAGCCTCTGCAGGTGGGCAGGGGCTGATGGGCTCCATGAGTGCCCAGGAGGGGCATCCCCTGAGCCTCTGCAGGTGGACAGGGGCTGATGGGCTCCATGAGTGCCCAGGAGGGGTGTCTCCTGAGCCTCTGCAGCTGGGCAGGGGCTGATGGGCTCCATGAGTGCCCAGGAGGAGCATCCCCTGAGCCTCTGCAGGTGGGCAGGGGCTGATGGGCTCCATGAGTGCCCAGGAGGGGCATCCCCTGAGCCTCTGCAGGTGGACAGGGGCTGATGGGCTCCATGAGTGCCCAGGAGGGGCATCCCCTGAGCCTCTGCAGCTGGGCAGGGGCAGATGGGCTCCAGGAGTGCCCAGGAGGGGCATCCCCTGAGCCTCTGCAGCTGGGCAGGGGTTGATGGGCTCCAGGAGTGCCCAGGAGGGGTGTCCCCTGAGCCTCTGCAGCTGGGCAGGGGTTGATGGGCTCCAGGAGTGCCCAGGAGGGGTGTCCTCAAAGCTTCTGCAGGTGGGCAGGGGCTGATGGGCACCATGAGTGCCCAGAAGGGGTGTCCCCAAGGCCTCTGCAGGTGGGTAGGGGCTGAAGGGCTCCATGAGTGCCCAGGAGGGGTGTCCCCTGAGCCTCTGCAGGTGGGCAGGGGCTGATGGGCTCCATGAGTGCCCAGGAGGAGCATCCCCTGAGCCTCTGCAGGTGGGCAGGGGCTGATGGGCTCCATGAGTGCCCAGGAGGGGCATCCCCAAGGCCTCTGCAGGTGGGCAGGGGCTGATGGACTCCATGAGTGCCCAGGAGGGGTGTCCCCAAGGCCTCTGCAGGTGGGCAGGGGCTGATGGGCTCCATGAGTGCCTAGTAGGGGTATCCCCAAAACCTCTGTAGCTGGGCAGGGGCTGAAGGGCTCCATGAGTGCCCAGGAGGGGTGTCCCCAAGGCCTCTGCAGGTGGGTAGGGGCTGATGGGCTCCATGAGTGCTCAGGAGGGGCATCCCCTGAGCCTCTGCAGGTGGGCAGGGGCTGATGGGCTCCATGAGTGCCCAGGAGGGGCATCCCCTGAGCCTCTGCAGCTGGGCAGGGGTTGATGGGCTCCAGGAGTGCCCAGGAGGGGTGTCCCCTGAGCCTCTGCAGCTGGGCAGGGGTTGATGGGCTCCAGGAGTGCCCAGGAGGGGTGTCCTCAAAGCTTCTGCAGGTGGGCAGGGGCTGATGGGCACCATGAGTGCCCAGAAGGGGTGTCCCCAAGGCCTCTGTAGCTGGGCAGGGGCTGATGGGCTCCATGAGTGCCCAGGAGGAGCATCCCCTGAGCCTCTGCAGGTGGGCAGGGGCTGATGGGCTCCATGAGTGCCCAGGAGGGGTGTCCCCAAGGCCTCTGCAGGTGGGTAGGGGCTGAAGGGCTCCATGAGTGCCCAGGAGGGGTGTCCCCTGAGCCTCTGCAGGTGGGCAGGGGCTGATGGGCTCCATGAGTGCCCAGGAGGAGCATCCCCTGAGCCTCTGCAGGTGGGCAGGGGCTGATGGGCTCCATGAGTGCCCAGGAGGGGCATCCCCAAGGCCTCTGCAGGTGGGCAGGGGCTGATGGACTCCATGAGTGCCCAGGAGGGGTGTCCCCAAGGCCTCTGCAGGTGGGCAGGGGCTGATGGGCTCCATGAGTGCTCAGGAGGGGCATCCCCTGAGCCTCTGCAGGTGGGCAGGGGCTGATGGGCTCCATGAGTGCCCAGGAGGGGCATCCCCTGAGCCTCTGCAGCTGGGCAGGGGTTGATGGGCTCCAGGAGTGCCCAGGAGGGGTGTCCCCTGAGCCTCTGCAGGTGGGCAGGGGCTGATGGACTCCATGAGTGCCCAGGAGGGGTGTCCCCAAGGCCTCTGCAGGTGGGCAGGGGCTGATGGGCTCCATGAGTGCCTAGTAGGGGTATCCCCAAAACCTCTGTAGCTGGGCAGGGGCTGAAGGGCTCCATGAGTGCCCAGGAGGGGTGTCCCCAAGGCCTCTGCAGGTGGGTAGGGGCTGATGGGCTCCATGAGTGCTCAGGAGGGGCATCCCCTGAGCCTCTGCAGGTGGGCAGGGGCTGATGGGCTCCATGAGTGCCCAGGAGGGGCATCCCCTGAGCCTCTGCAGGTGGGCAGGGGCTGATGGGCTCCATGAGTGCCTAGTAGGGGTATCCCCAAAAGCTCTGTAGCTGGGCAGGGGCTGATGGGCTCCATGAGTGCCCAGGAGGGGTGTCCCCAAAGCCTCTGCAGGTGGGCAGGGGCTGATGGGCTCCCTGCACCCCCAGAATGCCATGCAGGTCATCGGCATCCGAGGAGAGGACCAGCAGCTGGTGCTGCAGATCGTGGCAGGGATCCTCCACCTGGGAAACATCAGCTTTCGGGAGGAAGGCAACTACGCCCGGGTGGAGAACGCTGACTGTGAGTAGCCAAGGAGCTCCAGGGAAGGGCAGGTGGGCACAGTCACAAACCCCCTGGCAGAGGGAGGAGGAAGCACCAGCACCATCCCCACCTTAAAGATGGAGAAACTGAGGCAGCGAGGAAATGGCTCAGGCAGAGCTTAATTAGCAAGGGGACAGATGGCAGGAGTCACTTGCTGTGGTTTGGCAGAGGAAGGGCCCATCCCACGTCCCCAGTTGTCCTTGGCTCTCAGATGGGGCTGGGGGTTCCAGCCAGGGCTGTGCCTGCACAGTGAGAAGTGAGAAGTGAAAACACCTCAAAAATAACAGCTAAGAGAAAAATGTTGTATGTAATAACAGCAAGGTTTTTATTGACAATGCTGGAGGCACAGCCAGCTCATACTGGGCAAAAACCTGCCTAACTGGTTTGTGGAAAATAAGCTATTTTATAGTCTTAAGTTTATAGTTAACACCTTCTAATTTCCATATTAATGACTGGGCAAAATCTTGGGTGGAACTTTCCTTTTGGCTTCGAATTTGGGTGGTGCTCTCCTGACTTCATCCCTCGGGTGGCTTTGAAGCATCTTCATCACTGCTGGACTTCTGCCTTTTCTTTGTTCAGCGACATGACCTGTCAAACCTGTAAAACTTTGGCTCTAATGCTACAAAATCTTGGATCTCTCCCATTTTGCTCTATTCATATGTCTACCACCACCTGATTTATCACCTCTGGTTTATGGAACAATGAACTCAGTGATAAGCAAGTCCTGGTAAAGAGAACAGAACATGCTTAGTGATAAAGATTGAGCAAACAGGCCTAAAAACTTTGAGAGGGGGTTTGGAAATTGGGCCTTGCTCCTTCTCAAGAAGGCAGCCCTGACCACCCCCCTGCTCTGCCCAGCCCTGGCCTTCCCTGCCTACCTGCTGGGGGTCGACCAGGCCCGTCTGAACGAGAAGGTGACCAGCAGGAAGATGGACAGCAGGTGGGGTGGCCGCTCCGAGTCCATCACCGTCACCCTCAATGTGGAGCAGGCCGCCTACACCCGGGATGCCCTGGCCAAGGGGCTCTACGCCCGGGTCTTCGACTTCCTCGTGGAGGTGGGTGCTCCCATGGCATGGGCTGACAGGGGATGGTCACCATCTGCTCCAGAGTGCAGCCAATCCCACCACCCTCCAACCCTCAACTGATGGTTCACCCCCTCCCTCCTCACAGTCCATCAACAGGGCTATGCAGAAGCCCCACCAGGAGTACAGCATTGGGGTGCTGGATATCTACGGCTTCGAGATATTCCAGGTACGTGCTCATGGAATCACAGAACATGCTGAGCTGGAAGGGTCACCCAGTCCAACCCCTGACCCTGCACAGACACCTCAACAATCCACCCTGTCCCCCAGAGTGTTGTCCAAACACTCCTGGAGCTCTGGCAGCCTTGGGGCTGTGCCCACTGCCCTGGGGAGCCTGGTCAGTGCCCACCACCCCCTGGGGGAAGAACCTTTCCCTGAGATCCATCCCAACCCTCCTGGAGCTCTGGCAGCCCTGGGCCTGTGCCCACTGCCCTGGGGAACCTTTTACTGGTATCTGACCTAAATCTGGGGCATGAATGGGATGCTCAGTGGAAGATCCACGGGCCATTTGACAGTAGAGGGGCAGGAGAGGCTCTGCAGAGCCTGTTGTGGGTCCACCACCACAGGAGAAGAGTCACTTCAGAGAACGAGTGGGACCTCTCAGCCCGGGCACTGCCCAGTGAATGTCACTAATTGGAATCACAGAATATCCTGAGCTGGAAGGGACCCACAGGGATCATCCAGTCCTACCCCTGGCCCTGCACAGACACCCCAACAATCCCACCCTGTCCCCCCAAGTGTTGTCCAAACCCTCCTGGAGCTCTGGCAGCCTTGGGGCCATGCCCACTGCCCTGGGGAGACTGGTCAATGCCCACCACCCTCTGGGGGAAGAACCTTTCCCTGAGATCCAATCTAAGCCTCCCCTGGCACAGCTCCAGCTGTTCCCTGGGGTCCTGTCCCTGGCCACTACAGAGCAGAGCTCAGTGCCTGCCCCTCCTCTTGCCCTCCCAAGGAAGTTGTTGCTTTGCTGTAGGAGCCCAGCTGGGAATGTCCTTCCCTGCCCCTGCAGCCAGGGGCTGTCAGGAGGTGATGGCCCCAAGAAGCATCCCTGGAGCAGCACCCAAAGGCTCTACTGGTTGGGGTCCCCACAACGGGCCAGAGGAGCAGAAGACAACTCAGCCCCATTTGCACTTTCACCTTTTGTCCTTTTGCAGAGAAATGGCTTTGAGCAATTCTGCATTAACTTTGTGAACGAGAAGCTGCAGCAGATCTTCATAGAGCTGACCCTGAAGGCAGAGCAGGTACAGGGAGGGCTGGGCTGGGGGGTAGTGGGGCTGTGCCAGCAACCCAGTTCCTGCACCCCCTTCTCCTCAGAGCCACAGCTGGAGCAGGGGGGCTCAGTGAACCCCAGGAGCTCAGGAGCCCACCTGGCTCTCCCTGCACTTCTCCAGGAGGAATATGTGCAGGAGGGGATCAAGTGGACCCAGATACAGTACTTCAACAACAAGGTGGTGTGTGACCTGATAGAGAACAAGCTGGTGAGTGGGGTCCCCTCTGCCAGGGGAGGCTTTCTCTGGGAGCAGAGGCACCCAGGGAGGGGGTGCTGGGTGGGCTGGGTGGGCTGTCCGGAGTGGGTGGCAGAATCCAGTCCTCATAGGGAGCAGAGACTTGTAGGATAGAGGGAGCTGGGGTTGTTCAGCCTGGAGAAGAGGAGGCTCAGAGGTGACCTCAGCACTGTCTGGAACTACCTGAAGGGAAGTTCTGGCCAGCTGGGGGTTGGTCTCTTCTCCCAGGCACTCAGCAATAGGACAAGGGGGCACGATGGGCTCAAGCTCTGCCAGGGGAAGTTGAAGTTGGAGATCAGAAATAAATTCTTTGCAGAGAGAGTGCTCAGGGATTGGAATGGGTGGATTCCCCATCCCTGGAGGTTTTTCAGCTGAGCTTGGCCATGGCACTGAGTGCCATGATCTGGTAAAGGGACTGGAGTTGGACCAAGGGTTGGCCTTGATCTTGGAGGTCTTTTCCAACACAATCCATTCTAGGATTCTGTGATTCTATTATTCCATGATGGTTTGGGCTGGAAGGGATCTTAAAACTCACCTCATTCCACCCCTGCCATGGGCAGGGAACCTTCCACAAGACCAA
The DNA here is from genome assembly GCF_047495875.1 of Pithys albifrons albifrons. Taxonomy (NCBI): domain Eukaryota; kingdom Metazoa; phylum Chordata; class Aves; order Passeriformes; family Thamnophilidae; genus Pithys; species Pithys albifrons. The sequence goes on from NC_092484.1 coordinate 3,462,554, forward strand.
GTTGCTCCAAGCCCTGTCCAACCTGACACTGAACGCTGTGTCCTTAACCTAAGCTGTGGGTCAGCATGAAGCAGCTTCGACCAGCACAGCCAGGTGCAGCATTGGGCCCTGTCACAGCATTTGGACACCCATGGCTTCTCTCTTGCTGTCCCAGAACCCTCCTGGGATCATGAGTGTCCTGGATGACGTGTGTGCCACCATGCATGCCACGGGCGAGGGCGCGGACCAGACCCTGCTGCAGAAGCTTCAGGCGGCCGTGGGCACCCACGAGCACTTCAACAGCTGGAGCTCGGGCTTTGTCATCCATCACTATGCAGGCAAGGTACAGCCCCCCAGACCCCACAGCCTGCACCCCACAGCCCTCACCTGGCCACCACGGTGTGGGGCTGAGGTTTCCTGCTGTCCCCAGGTGTCCTACGACGTGAACGGCTTCTGCGAGCGCAACCGCGATGTGCTCTTCACCGACCTCATCGAGCTCATGCAGAGCAGTGAATTGTGAGTCCTGGCAGCACTGGGGGCACCCCAAAGGGCTGGGGCACAGGGCAGCATGCCCACCATACAGATGCTGAGGGCTGGACCTGCCTTTGTGGGAACCACAGGTCGGGGTGCTCAGCATCCTGCATCGCCCTGGGGGCTCTGGTGGCATCCCAGGACTGCAGAGCTGGGCAAAGGGGGAGTCACCCACCAGCACTGACCCTGCTCAGCCTGGGCTGGAATCAGCCACAGTACAGGATTTCCCAGCAGCAGAAAGCAGAGCTGGAGCTGGTCCCAGCTCTCTGCCTGTGCTGAGCATGGGGAGCCTGGCAGCTCTCACCTGGGGACTGTCACCTCCCTTTCAGCGATTTCATCCGGATGCTTTTCCCAGAAAAACTTGATTCTGACAAAAAGGGACGACCGACCACTGCGGGCTCCAAAATCAAGGTACATCCCCCCCATAGGCTGCAGGACAGTGGCTGCCTCTGGGTCAGCAGGAGGGTGATGGGCTCCCCTCAACACCTTTAATGCTACAGAGGTCAATCCTTGCACCAGAAACAGGCCAATGACCTGGTGAACACGCTCATGAAGTGCACCCCACACTACATCCGCTGCATCAAGCCCAACGAGACCAAGAAACCCCGGGACTGGGAGGAGAGCAGGTAACAGGGAGCCCACAGATCCCAGGGAATGGGACACAGCCATGGAGATGTGGCCAGGACTGGCTTTCCTCCAAAAGCTGCACCCACGGGCCGGTCGCTTTGTGCTGTCCACAGATCCAGGACAGCACAAGCACAGTGTGGGGAAGGCCAAGAAGGCCAATGGGATCCTGGCCTGGATCCAAACTAGCGTGGCCAGCAGGCCCAGGGCAGTGACCCTTCCCCTGGACTCTGCCTTGGGGAGGCCACACCTTGAGTGTTGTGTTCAGTTCTGGGCCCCTCAGTTGAGGCAAGAGATTGAGGGGCTGGAGCGGGGCCAGAGAAGAGCAACGAGGCTGGAGAAGGGACTGGAGGTGGCACTGAGTGTCCTCTGAAACACCTCCAGGGACAGAGAATCCACCAGGTCTTGATCCAACCCCACTGGGATCAGCAGCCCAGGGCATGGAGTGCCAGAGTGATCCCAGTGGGGTTGGATCAAGGGTTGGACTTGATGAGCTCAGAGGTCTCTTCCAAGCCAAGTGAGAAGAGAAGAGCAACGAGGCTGGAGAAGGGACTGGAGCACAAGTGCTGTGGGGAGAGGCTGAGGGAGCTGGGGGTGTTGAGCCTGGAGAAGAGGAGGCTCAGAGGTGACCTCAGCATTGTCTGGAACTGCCTGAAGGGAAGTTCTGGCCAGCTGGGGGTTGGTCTCTTCTCCCAGGCACTCAGCAATAGGACAAGGGGGGCTCAAGCTCTGCCAGGGGAAATTGAAGTTGGAGATCAGGTAGAAATTCTTTGCAGAGAGAGTGCTCAGGGATTGGAATGGGCTGCCCAGAGAGGGGATGGATTCCCCATCCCTGGAGGTTTTTCAGCTGAGCTTGGCCATGGCACTGAGTGCCATGATCTGGTAAAGGGACTGGAGTTGGATCAAGGGTTGGACTCAATGATCTCAGAGGTCTTTTCCAACCCAATCCATTCTATGAGTCTGTGATTCTGTGTCATTGCAATTCGTTGTGGCAGACAAAGGGCCACAGGTCGCAGGTGTCACACACAAGTTCATTTATTAAATTATGTACAACACACTTAAAGAAAGAAACTAAAGAACAAAGAAACTAAAAAGTCTTAACCCATTACAAGGTACAAGTTACACTCTATATATTCTAAATTCCACCCATCGTCAGTTTTCACAGGTTTATGACAGTGTCCATAGACTTTATTGCAGCTTCTAATTGGAAGTTACTCACTGTCCAGATGTACTTTTTGTTTCATGAGAAATTATCTACACAC